>NW_006960769.1:404253-435818 GCF_000164805.1 Carlito syrichta
CCCAGACTGGAGTGCAGTGGCTGCTCCCAGCCACTGCAGCCTCGACCCACTGGGTTCCGGCGATCCTTCCGCCTCAGTCTTACTAGTAGCCAGAATTACAGGCACGCGCTACCATGCCCGGCTGATTTTTCAATTTTTTTTTTTTTTTATTGTAGAGATGAGGTCTCACCAAGTTGCCCAGGGGGGTCTTGAACCCGCGGGCTCAGGCAATCCACTTACCTCAGTCTCCCAAAGCGGGAGATTACAGGCTGAGCCACCGTGCCTGGCTAGAGTCATCATTCTAAATGCCATTAAGAACATCTGTGATGTTTAAAATGAAGTCAAAATATCAATATTAACAGGAGTTTGGAAGAAGTTGATGTTAACCTCAGTGGTCAACTTTGAGGGGTTCAAGATTTAGTGGAAGAAATAACAGCAGATATGATAGAAAGAACAAGAGACCTAGAATTGGAAGTAGAGCCTAAGGATGTGGCTAAATGGCTGCAATCTCATGATAAAACTTGACTAGATGAGGAGTTGCTTCCCATGGATGAGCAGAGAAAGTGGCTTCTTGAGACAGAATCTACTCCTGGTGAAGATGCAGTAAATATTGTTGAAATGACAACAAAGGATTTAAAACAGCACATAAACTTATTTGCTAAAGCAGTGGCAGGGTTTGAGGAGATTGATTTCAATTTTGAAAGTTCTATTGTGGGTAAAATGCTAACAAACAGCTACAGAAAACTCTTTTATAAATGGAAGAGTTAATCGATGCAGGAAACTTCATTGTTGTCTTATTTTAGAAGCCACAATCAAAATTACAATGAGATACCATCTCACACCGGTTAGCATGGCTACCATTAAAAAGTCAAAAACAACAGTTGTTGGTGATGCTGTGGAGAAAAAGGAACACTTGTACACTGTTGGTGGGAATGTAAGCTAATTCAACCTTTGTGGAATGCACTTTGAAGATTTCTCAAAGAACTAAAAATTGAGCTACAATTTGACCTAGCAATCCCACCCCTGGGAAGGTACCCAGAAGAACACAAATTGCTCTACCCAAAAGACACCTGCACACTAATGTTCATTGCAGCACTATTCACAATAGCAAAAACATGGAACCAACCCAGATATCCCTCATAAGAGGACTGCTAAAGAAAATGTGGTATATATACACAATGAAATTCTAAACAACTATGAAGAAGAACAAAATCATGTCCTTTGCAGCAACATGGATGCAATTGAGATCACCATTCTAAATAAATTATCATAGAAACCAAAAAATTGAATACCACATGTTCTCATTCATAGGTGAGCACTAAACATTGGGCTCCTGGACACAAGGGCAGGAACAACAGATACTGCTAAAGAAGGGAGCATAAGGGATACAAAACTACCCAATGGGTACCAGGTCCAATACTGGAGGAGAGAGGGCTGGTTAGAAGCCCAAGCCTTGCCTTCATGCAATATACCTACGTGGCAAATCCTCACATGTAGCCAACAACTCTAAAAAAAAAAAAGAAATTGCCACAGCCACCCCAACCTTTGGCAACCACCACTCTGATCAGTCAGTAGCCATCAACATCTAAACCCTCTACCAGCAAAAAGATTATGACTCACTGAACATTCAAATGACAGTGAGCATTTTTTTTTTTAGCAATAACGTACTTTTAAATTAAGGTATGTACAGTGCTCTTATAGACATAATATTACTGCATACTTAAAACTAAGTATAGTGTAAGCCTAATTTTATATGTACTGTGTGTATATAAACTTCCTACGACTTGCTTTATTGTGATATTTGCTTTATTGTGGTGGTGTGTAAATGAACTCAAAATATCTCCAAAGTATGCCTGGATATATAATTCAAGTACCATATTACAGGGTTACTTAGGTGACTTGTTTTATTTCCCATTCTATTGAGATAAGATTATTGCTATAGGCTGGGCGCGGTGGCTCATGCCTATAATCCCACCACTTTGGGAGGCCGAGACAAGAGGATTGCTGAACCCAGGGGTTCGAGACCAGCCTGGGCAACTTGGTGAGGCCTCATCTCTACAATAAATAAATAGAAAATTAGCTGGGCATGGTAGCACATGCCTGTAGTTCCAGCTACTTGGAAGGCTGAGGTAAAAGGATCACCTGAGCCCAGCAGGTCGAGGCAGCAGTGGCTGTGATCATGCCATTGCACTCCAGCCTGGGCGACAGAGTGAGACTCCAACTCGAAAAAAAAAAAAAAAAAGATTATTGTCATATTCCATTTTGAGTTCCTCCCACAATCCTGACTGAATTTAATTAACTAACTAATTAATTATTTTGGAATGCTAAAATATTGTCATAGTTAAAGAGAACTATACAAGAAAATTTACTAGGAGAAATGTCATTTCCTCCTCACCCATTTTACCCCATTCCCCTGACCCACATTCTTGCCACCTGTCTTACCCAAATTCTATTCATTACCAGTTGGTTTAGCCTCTGGCCATGGTTTCCTGTACTTCTTTTTGTACAAATGAGTAGACAGTATACAACTTCTTACACCTCCTCTTTCTTACATGAAACGTTGTAGATTGTGGATATTCAATTGTATTTTGCTTAAATAAACTTCACAATATATCCTGTAAATTTTTTAATAGAAATTCCTAGAGATTTTCCTTATTCATTTTTTACAGCTGCATAGAATTCTCTCATGCAGATATACCATAGTTTATCCAACCACATCCTTATATGGTATTTGGGTTCTTTCCAATATTTTATAAATATAAGCAATGCTACAATAAATAATTATATGTATCTATGTTTCAAATTGTTGGGGGGTTATCTAGGACTAAAATTTTGACTTTCTGTAGTTTGGTCCAATTCTGGTTTAGATCAAATGATGTGATATGATTAAGAGCACTTTGAAATCTAAAATATGTTATATTCACTGTAAATATAGCTATTTGTAGTATTTTCTTTCTTAAATCTAATTAATCTTTTTTTTTGAGGCAGGCAGTTAAATTCAAAAAGTATTTGTCCTCAGCTACTAAACCAGATAGTTATTTTCAAAACTTCTCCTACCTGTTTAAATTCTAACATTTTCAATCGCATCTTCACCCATTATAAATGTTTTAGACTGGGTGTTGTGGCTCACGCCTGTAATTCCAGCACTTTGGGATGCTGAGGCGAGAGGATTGCTTGAGCCCAGCAGTTTGAGACCAGCCTAGGCAACATAGTAAGATGTCTTCAAAAAATTAACCCATGGTAGCATGCCCGTAGTCCCAGCTACCTGGGAGGCTGAGGTAGAAAGATCACCTAAGCCCAGGAGATTGAGGCTGTGGTGAGCTGTGATCATGCTTCTACCCCACTACCCCAGCTTGGGCTACAGAGTGAGACCCTGACTCAAAAAAAAAAAAAAAAGAATATTTTGATATTTACTAGATTTTACTTAAAATTTAATCTACTATTTGTACAGTTTCTAGTCATAAAACACTAGTATTATATTATTTTCTCATTTTATTCCTTTAGAGATAGAAGACAGAAATTATAAACTGCAGCCCCAATCTGGTTCCTTCTACTCCCTGAGTAGGGATGTCAAACAGGATAGGAGAAAAAACACGGGATCGTATGGTGCCAGGAACACCCTCAAGGTTGTCTAACAAGGAGGCAGTATAGGCTAAAGGACTCTCTTCCTCCTGGTGGGTGGGGTTACATCCAAACTCAGGTTCCTTTGAGAATGGGGGCTCCCGGGGCCCTCAAGGTCTCAGCCTCCTGCACGCTGGTATTTCAAAATGTGCAAAGGATGCCTCTAACCTGGGTTCAAGAAATCCCTCATGTGGCCTTGTTTAGTTCATCAGGAGATTGTCTTGGGTTTGGAAGCCAGGAGCTAAAGAGTTTTTGTTTTGTCTTGTCCTTCATCATGGCCTATAGACTCGTTTAATCCATCATGAGGCTATTGCTAGGTCCAACCAAACCTCAGAAGATCACTTGTTAGGATTATCCAAAGCTTTGGTGAGATGTTAGTTCTGGATCCTGCAACTTTAGCAGTTTCAACTGAGCAAATCTGTGTAGCAAAAAGTATTTCAGGCCTACAATAAGGTAAATTCTGAAACACCTTCAAATATATGCCTTACCTATGGAACCAATTGTGTCACTATTTATACAGAATGTAGAGTTTGATTTGCCAGGAGTCTGATAGGGACCTTCCTGGTTGGGGTCTGGGTTGAGGATAGGTCAGAGTTTTAGAACATGCATCAACACCTCTTCCTCCATGGTCACAGGAGTCAAGTAAGGTCAAACTGTGTCTTTGAATCCAAATTTCTAAAAATTATAACATTATAGCTATTTTTTTAAAATATAGGCAATCATAAGAGAAGCAAAGTTTGTCATAAACATATTAAAAAGCTTCTAGGTGATATTGATCTTAAGTTCTTACCTCCTCGATCACGGGCAGCTAAACTTTGACCCCTTCTTAATGTAATGTCCAACTGGTACATTCCGGGATCAGCCAAAGGGACATCTGCATTACTGGTTCCAGCAGTATTTATTTTCTGGAAAACAAGAAATATGCCAACTATTAAGTTTATTACCTCTGTTCTATTTTCCCCAAAGGAGGACTACATAAGCTGAGCCCATCTTAAAAGAATTAGTCAATAAAATAAATCATCCTCTGATTTCACACACTATCATAACCACCCAGTTCTCTGAAGATTCTGAAATTTATGAAATTCTTCAGACACAAAATAAAAACATGGCCATTACAGAAATGTCCTGTCTTAACTCAGATTAGGGATAACAAATGTAATATAAAAAAACATTTTCCATGGAAGGCTCCACACAATTCAACTAAGAAAGATGAACACAGGAGTAGTGTTTGAAGTGACAGTATAACCAATGGTGAATAGAGAAGGAAGGTGAGCACAGGCGGCTGATTTCCATATAACTGGGAATTAAAATTAAAAGGATTTATTCAGGTGACTTTGTTGACTCACATATCTATGCAAAAACCTCATACTTATGAATTACATACTTCTGTTTTAGCCCCAATATAAAATATAATTATATAGAAATGAATTCACTCAGCATTTTGACAGTATTCGCAAGAAATAAATTCTCAGAGGGACTAAGTTCCTAGTGTTGGTTTCTATGGAGTAAAAGTACTCAAGCTCTCTTTAGATCTAAAGATTTTGGCAAGGCTGCCTTTGTAGAATATTTGTTAGCAACAATATACTTTTACACATGTACTAAACATTGAGTTGCAAATGTACTTGCCAGAGGAGTAACTCTTGCAAGCTTATTACTTCCGTTCTATTTTCTCCAAAGGGGGTCTACACATAGTTGAACCCAACTTAAAGAATCAGTCAATAATATAAATCATCTTTTGATCTCACACAGTATCATAATCACCCAGTACTCTGAAGGTTTTTATTTTATGTTAAAACGACACAAAAGAAACATACAGAACAAAAATTATTCAGGCCATTTTTTAAGTCTCTGTCACTTTGTGTATAATAGGAAAGCTTACTTTTCTACATGTGTTTGAAATCATTTTAAATTGCTGTAATAATTTTTTTCTGATTCAAAGAGAAATGTTCTAGTTTTGGAACATGCATGAATGAGGTAAAATAATAGACAACAATCTACTTTTAGTTCTATAATTCACATAACGTGCAACTATAAAACAGCACTAAAAATTCTTCTTCCTCTTTTTTTACCTTTTCTCTCTCCTTCTTCTTCTCCTTGCTGTTGCTGTTGTTATTATTATTATATTACTTGAGTCAGGGTCTCACTCTGTCACTCAGGCTGGAGTGCAGTGGCACGATCATGGCTCACTGCAACTCCCACCTTCTGGGCTCAGGTGATCCTTCTGCTTCACCTCCCAAGTAGCTGAGACTACAGGGACATGCCAACATGCTTGGCTAATTATTTAGTTTGTTGTTGCCCAGGTTAGTCTCAAACTCCTGGACTCTAAGCAATCCTCCTACCTCTTCCTCCCAAAGTTCTGGAATTACAGATGTGAGCCACCATGCTGGGGAAATTCTTTATTGAGCTATAATTCATACATTCTAAATTCACCCTTTAATTAAAGCAACATATTCTTTGAGGTTTTAAGATGAAGAAAAGAAGCTTTCCCGTTGGAGCAATTATTATTTAAAACAAGAGGCAGCATAGCTTTGATTGATAACCTGAACTTATCATCTCTCCTCTGGTAACAATAAAAAATAATTCACTTAGCCTCCTCATGCTTCCTTGTTTCTATAAATGCCAGCATGATTCCTCAGTCACTCAGGTTAGAAGTCGCTGAAGCATCTTCAGCTTCTTCATCTGACTCCCACCCACATCCAAACAGTCGTCAAATCTCCTTTACCCTCTTTCTGTGTTGCATCTCCCAATGGTCTTTTTTCCTCTTAATTCCCGTTACTACTAATTTGGATCAGGCCTTCAAACAACAAAGGATTAAAAAGGAAAATGATTGTTTTGCTCTTCCCTTCTCTGTTCAATTGCTTGTAGTTACCAATTATAGCAATTTGCGGTAAATCTTTTTCCACTTTGAAAGTCTTGTGCAGGCCAGTCACAGTGGCTCACTCCTATAATGCCAGTATTTGGGAGGCCAACGTGAGAGGATTACATGAGCCCACAGGTTCGAGACCAACCTGGCCAACTTGGTGAGACCTCATCTCTACAATAAATAAAAAAATTAGCTGGGCATGGTGGCGCATGCCTGTAGTTCCAGCTACTTGGAAGGCTGAGGTGGAAGGATAACCTGAGCCCAGCAGGTCAAGGCTGTGGTAACCGTGAGCATGCCACTGCACTCCAGCCTAGGTGACAGTGAGACTCCAACTCAAAAAAAAAAAAAAAAGGAAAGTCTTATGCAAACATATACACATACATACATATAGGTTTTTCTGTGGCTGGGTTTTCAGTTTTCATATTTTTTAAAAAATCAGAGGTAGTATTATATTTTGTCTATTATTTCAATTTATAGAAAAATCTCATGGGAACTTTTCTAATCAATACATATAGATTTCCTGCTCTCTCTAGGTTTGAATCCTGATTCTTCCACTTACTAGTTGTATGAACTTGGGCAATTACTCAACCTATTTTCGCTTTAGTTTTCTTATCAAGTGAGACTATATAAATGATACTACTTCCTTGTGTGGTCGTGAGCAGGAACTCATATAAAATGTTAAAATAGTGTCAGGCACATAGTAAGCACTCAATAATGTTAGCTACTGTTATTTTCCAAAAATGAAACAAAAAATGCTATGATTCTGACTTGAACTGCCTTGAATTCCTATACTAAATTGAGAAGAATTTACAATTTCATGATATTAAGCATTTTCCTTTAAGGAAAATATAACTTTCCATTTTCTCAGGTCTTATTTTATGGCCTTCAATAAAATGTTATTCTTTTCTTTTATCCCTATCTAGCTAAGTTTATCCTTGGGTATTTCATGGGTTTCATTTCCATTGCAAAAGGAGTGATTTTTTTTCCATTTCCATTTTGATAAAGTTATTTCTAATATAATGGACAAATGTTATTTTGTATAGTAACTTTACATCCTGTCAGTTTATGAGTCTTATTTGGGTTTTCTGTGTATAAAATAAATATTGTATGCTTATAGTGCCTGTTTGACTCTTATTTTCTAATACTTCAATTACTTACTTTAAAATCTTGATATGTTATCCAAAGACTATTTAAAACAGTGAAAATAGTAGGCATTTCAGAATTACATTTGATTTCAATGTACATGTCTTTTAGTATTTTACAATTTAAATGGTATTTATCAAGCTTAGACTTTTTCTTCTTAGTTTACTTTGGCTTTTTAAAAACAAGTCTGCTCCCGCGCCTTTGGGAGGCTGAGGTGAGTGGATTGCCTGAACCCGCGGGTTTGAGACCCGCCTGGGCAGCGAGACCTCGTCTCTACAATAAATTAAAAAAAATCAGCCGTGCATGGTAGCATATGCCTGTAATTCTGGCTACTCGGAAGGCTGAGGCGGAAGGATCGCCGGAGCCCAGCAGGTCGAGGCTGCGGTGGCCGGGAGCAGCCACTGCACTCCAGTCTGGGCGACAGAGTGAGACTTCAACTCAAAAAAAAACAAAAAACAAGTCTGCTGAATTTCATCAATGCATTTTCAGCATCTATTGATAAGAGCACACAGATTTTTTGGTAGATAGATTTTTTTCTAAGATTGAATCATCTTCCTATTTCTTCAGAGTAGACTCTGCTTAGCATTGTGTTTGTTCACTCTGATGTATAACCCTGATTATGTTCAAAACCATCTATTGTACGTCAGCTTACTTCAGTATATCTGTACTCCTTAGTGAGGCATTCACAGTCCTGTGACAGAACTCACGCCTATCATTCTAAACTGACCTTTGATTTCTCTTTCACAAACTCGAGACCATTTTTCCTTAATAGGATAGGACTTACACTTTAAAATCTATCTTTGTCATTTACTCTCCACCAGGACTGTCTCTCCCCGCCTTGTCTTCTACGTGTTGCTAACCAGTCTTCAAGGACCATTTCACTAACACTTGATATCTTTCCTTTTCATTACCACATTCTATCTCAAATGTCATATTTGCCATTTTAGACTGTAAACTTTTAAAATCAGGGAATAGAGTGTTAGCAGATCAAATGGAAAATGAATTTTTATAGAACTATGAGGATAGAAAGAAGTCTTTAAGACCACATGTTGATCTAGCTGAATAGAAACATCCATGGGGATCTATAACAAAGTTGGCTAATCCATGGCTAATCCAGTTTCTTTTCTCTCCTCTCCTATGTTCATGTATGGCATCGAGTCTCCTTCAGCAACTTTTTTTGAGAGGATCCCAAGTCCACCCTTAGAATCCTTCTCAATACCGTGTTCCAGGCAACCACTACACCAACTGATCAAATTGGCACTTAAAGTGAAATCCTGTTTACTCAGGAATATAATAAAAGGTAGACTGTCATATAATGGAGAAATGAAGTCACTGGGAGAGCAGGAAAGCAGTCCAATTATATGGGAGAAGAATCTGAGGAGGCCTCATAGAGATACCAATGGAGAAAGGTCTGAAAATATGGGTAGGACTTAGACAAGTGAAGAATTGGAAGAAGGAGGCATCAGGAAAATCAACATGAGCCCAATGGAGAATAGTCACCAAAAAATGAATCATGAGATTGCATGAGAAATAAGGTGGAAAGAAAGACTGATGTCTAGTGATGCTTGGCTGTAGAAGGCTTCAGCCTGTGGGCAACAGAAAACCATCACAAGCTTTTGAAGAGAGAAACAATAAAGCCAGGTCTCATGTAACACATATTTATTGTCTTTTATGTTTCCTGCTTTGGGCTAAGTGCTCAGATTTCAGAGATGAACAAAACCTGGCCTTGTCTCTCTGTAGGATGGATGAGTAGAGAAATTAGATGAGAATATCTCATCTGTAGATATAGAAATCATTTAAAAGGTCTTTTTTTTTTTTTTTTTTTGAGTTGGCATCTCACTCTGTTGCCCAGGCTGGAGTACAGTGGCATGCTCATGGCCACCACAGCCTCCATCTATTGGGCTCAGGTGATCCTTCCACCTCAGCCTTTCAAGTAGCTGGAACTACAGGCATGCACCATCATGCCCAACTAATTTTTCTTGATTTATTGCAGAGATGAGGTTTCTCCAAGTTGCCCAGGCTGGTCTCGAACCCATGGGCTCTGGCAAACCTCTCACCTTTGTCTCCCAAAGTGCTGGGATTATAGGCACGAGACACTGTACCCGGCCTAAAAGATCTTCTGACAGTTGACTTTAAGTCTTAAGAGCCTGATCTGGCCAGTGGTCATGGAAACAAACGATGTATTTGAGAGATATTGAAGAAATTCAGTCAACTGAATTTGTTAACTGACAAGATGTGGGAGATGCAGAAAAAGGAAGGGTGAGTCACCCAGAAGTTTGAGCTGAGCTCCTGGGGGGATGGTAATGCCAGTAGCAGAGAACAGAGAGGAGTTGCAAGTTCCAGGGCAGCACTGTGTCAGCTCCAAGGACACTCCCAACTCCATGAAGGAAGAACATCAAGAACTTCAGTGGATCTAAAGACATCTCCCTGTAGGCTAACTCTCATGGTTCCAGGAAGGAAATCAATAGGCCAATTAGAGGGCTACTAAAAGAAAATACACTTTTTTTATTGTAAAGTATTTTTTTAAGTGTTTATTATATTTCCAAACATAAGGATATATTAGGAAAGGTATATCCGAAGAGCTAGGCACACATATAGCTCTAAGACAAAATGTGTTATTTGTCCATCTCTGAAATTTTATTTGTTTATTTATTTAGTTTTGAGTTGGGGGTCTCATTCTGTCACTCAGGCTAGAGTGCAGTGGCACAATCACAGCTCACCACAGCTTTGACCTCCTGTGCTCAGGTGATCCTTCCACCTCAGCTTCCCGAGTAGCTGTTTCTACAGGTATATGCCATCACAGCTGGCTAACTTATTTTACTTTTTTATTTTTATTTTTTATAGAGACGAGGTTTCACAATGTTGCTTAGGCTGGCCTTGAATTCCTGGGCTCAAGTGATCCTCCCACCATGGCCTCCCAAAGTGCTGGAATTATAGGTGTGAGCCACTGCACTCAGCCAAACATTTAAGGACTCAAGACATTAACTAGAGGAGACACCAGGTGCTCTCTGGAATTACTTTCTTTTCTTTACTTGCTTTAATCTATGTACTTCCCAGTATTCCACTTTTGAGCATTTGTTGCAGAAAATATAGATCGGGTCACTCAATATGTAATTCAAAACCCTTTAACTTTTAGTTTCTGTGTAGTAAAGAGGCTAGAAAGCTAAAATTTATACTTCCTAGTTGTCTTTGTAGCTAAGATTGTTTCATGTGATGTAGGTTCTGCCGGGGAGATGCAGTTATATGATACATGGAGCTACAGATGAGCATTATGAAACAAAAGTGGTATGCAAGGAGATCTGATTTTCTGGTGAGCCTAGTACAGGAACTATCTGGTTCTTCTAGGGAAGCTAAGTTGCAATTTGGTATTCAATCCCTGGTATCCCGAAGTGCCACACATCAGGCAGCCATGGCAAATAAGTACTACTATAACATAATGGGTATTTTTCCGCATGGTATTTTAGTGTCCAACCCTGGCCTCTGGTCCTGCCTTTCAGTTTAAATTATCTAGTGTGGATTCTGTGTTCTGCAACTAAGATGCTTCCTCGAGCCAGTGGTTGATGGGGGGAGTAGTTATAGCCAAGAGACCTTCAAGAAATTGGTCATCTAAACTGGATGATCTGATTAACATTAGAGGATGGGACACATGAAACTGTCATGAGATGGTGAAATGACTACTCAATGACCTGGCATAAAAAAAACTTATTACAGGCAAGTCTTTGTAGACCCAGTGACTGATGTGACAGAATATTATGAAGGATGCAGATAATGGAGAAGGCTGGTTATTTCTAACAGTCCTTAAATCTTAAAGAGAAAACAATGATAAGCTCAAAATCTTATCTTTTTAAGTTTATTTTATTTTATTTTATTTTGAAGATGTAGGGTACAAGTCAGGATTAGGTAGATAAGTGGCCATTGTATAGGTAAAGTTTGGGCCTCCTTTGATCCCCACCTTGCCTGGTTTAAGAACAGGTACCCTTATTGATGTCATGTGCACGCCCCCTCAGCAGTGTCCTGCTACTGCCATTCCCTTTCTTATAGTGTTATTTTTAATGCTCAGGGTCCACTTATGAGTCAGAACATGTGGTACTCGGTTTTTTGTTTCTGAGATAGATCACGGAGTATGATAGACTTTAAATCCATCCAAGTTGCTGTAAAGTCCATAATTTTATCCTTCTTTATGGCTGCATAATACTCCATTGTGTATATGTACCACATTTTTAAAATTCAGTCCACTGCCCATCAAAAGTGGACTGGATATTTTATTTTATTTTATTTATTTATTTTTGAGTTGGAGTCTCACTCTGTCGCCCAGACTGGAGTGCAGTGGCCGCTCCCGGCCACCGCAGCCTCGACCTGCTGGGCTCCGGCGATCCTTCCACCTCAGCCTTCCGAGTAGCCGGAATTACAGGTGCGCGCTACCACGCTCGGCTGATTTTTTGATTTATTGTAGAGATGAGGTTTTGCCTGCCCAGGCGGGTCTCGAACCCGCGGGCTCAGGCAATCCACTCACCTCAGCCTCCCAAAGGTACGGGATTACAGGCTGAGCCTCCGAGCCCGGCTCAATATTTTATTTTTAATTGACAATAATTACAACTATTTATGGTATAAAATGTGATGCTTTGTTACATGTACACATTGTGGAATGATCAGATCAGACTAACATACCCATTGTCTAAAATATTTATCATTCTTTTTGGTGGGAACATTTAAAATTCTTTCTTTTATCTACGTTGAAATACACAATATTATTATTAACCATAATCACCGTGCTGTGCAATGGATCAACAAAATTTATTCTTCCTAATTGAAACTCTGTACCCTTTGACCAATATCTCCTCTTTCCCCATCTATCCCCCCGCCTTCCACAGCATCCTCCAAGCCCCTGGTAACCACCATTCTGCTCAGTACTTCTATGGGTACAACTCTTTTAGATTCCACATATAAGTGAGAGCATGTGATATCTGTCTCTCTGTGTCTGGTTTATGTCACTTCGCATAATGTCCTCTCGGTTCATCCATATGGTTGCAAATAACAGAATTTCCTGCTTATAGGTTGAATAGCATTCCATTGTGCATTTATTTTACATTTTAAAATCCATTCATCTGTTGATAAGCATATTGTTTGTTTCTATGTTTTGGCTTCTGTGAATAACACTGCAATGAAAGTGGGAGTGCAGACATCTCTTCTGCATACTGATTTCAATTCCATTGGATATGTACTCAAAAGTGGAATTGCTGGATTGTATGGTAATAACATTTTTTAGTTCTTTGAAAGATCCACCATATTATTTTCCAAAATGGCTGTACTTACTTTTAATACCACCAACAGTGCACAAGGATTCTCTTTTATTCCTATCCTTATCAACACTTGTTATCTTTCATCTTTTTGATAATAGTGAATCTAACAGGTATGAGGTTATATCTTATTGTGATTTTAATTTGCATTTCTCTGATGATTACAGATGTTGAACATTTTTTCTCATATCTGTTGGCCATTTGTATATCTTCTTTTGAGAAATATCTTCACATCCTTGGCCCATTTTTTAGTAGGGTTATTTGCTTTGACATCATTAAGTAGTTTTAATTCCTTGTAAATTTTGGATATTAGCCCCTTATGTATGATTTGCAAATATTTTCTCCTAATATGGGGCTGTCTGTTCACTCTGTTCATTGTTTTCCTTGTTATGCAGAAGTCTTTTAGTTTGATAAAATCCCACTTGTCTATTTTTTGTTTTTGTTCCTGTGCTTTTAAGGTCTTATTGAAGAAACTACCATATTAACAGAATGAAGGCCCCAAACCATATGATCTTCTCAATAGATGCAGTAAAAGCATTTGACTAAATTTAACATTCTTTCATGATAAAAGCTCTCAAAAAATTAGGTATGGAAGAAATGTTCCTCAAAATAATAAAGGTCATATAAGATAAGTCTACAGCTAGCATCATACTGACCAGTGAAAAGTTGAAAGTTCTTCCTCTAATATTAGGAACAAGACAAGGATACCCTCTCTCACTTCTTCTATTCAACATTGTACTAGAAGTCCTAGCCATGGTAATTAGGAAAGAATAATAAATATTAGGCAACCAAATTAAAAAGAATAACTGAAATTGTCTCTATTTGCTGTTGATGTTATTTTATATACAAAAAACCCTAGAGACTCCAACAAAAACTGTTAAAAATGATGAAGGAATTCAGTAAAATTGCAGGAGACAAAAATCAACTTACAAAAATTAGTTGTGTTTCTATATGCATAGCATTGGCATAAAAACAGACACAGCAAATTGAATAGGACACAGAGCTCAGAAATAAGCCCACAGTTTTATGGTCAACTGGTTTTTGAGAGAGGTACCAAGAACACATCATGGGGAAAGGACAGTCTCTTTAATAAACAGTGTTCAAGAAACTGAATATCCACATGCAGACAAGTGAAAATAGCTCCAAATTTTAAATTCAGAGTTCTAGACACAATTTGAGGATTAGGGAATTTCTATGGTAATGCTCAATTAAAGTTTGGGGACAAAAAGCAGATGCAAAGTTTGAAGCTGTAAATTATAACATAGGTTAAATTCACAGCCTTATCAGGTCACTTACAGGAAAGTCAGAAAAAAAATCATGGAAGAATGAGACCCTAAGAATATGAAAGAAAGTATTTGGAAGGATTAATGATCAAAACACTCATGTCTTCTATCCCAACAAGTCACCACTTTTGCAGAAGTCCTTCCTGGCTTGTTTTAATTGTTGTTACTATGCATGGTGATGCCAAATTTCCTTAGCCCTTCCTCCTTTCATTTTATATAGACTAATAGTTCTCAATCATGGAATTCTGGATGGACCTCTAGGAATTCTGAGGATAAGATCCAGGCATCAATATTTTTTTTTTCAACAGCCCCTCAGGTAATTTCAATATGCAGCCTTGCTTGATCTTTGTGCCAATTAAGAATTTCCTTACCGATTTCATGAAATTACTGGGTAATATATGTGAGGTACCTAGTAACTTTGGGCTCTGCTGCTTCGGAGGTCTTTTTACCTAAACAAAAAAAAGCTTTCACCAAAAGACATAAAGGTGCTGATAAACTGGAAGTTGAGAATGTCACCTGACCTTTTTAAGACTTTCATTACAGGCAAAAAAGATTGGGGTTAGCTGGGGTGGTTGATTCTCATTATCAGAAGGAAGTAGGGTAATTATAGGACTGTGCAGGGATGGAGGAGTATGTCTGGATTCCAGGGACTTTCCTTGTGATCTCCTAGTACTGCCATGCCCAATGAGTTGTAGGTTGGCTAAATTATTTCATATTTACTTCATACACTCAAGCCATGCTCACTGCCAGGTCTAACTTTGTCTATCAACAAAACCCACTTGTACTGGCTCATGCCTATAATTCCAACACTTTAAGAGTCTGAGGTGGGAGGATTGTTTGAGGTCAAGAGTTTAAGACCAGCCTAGGCAACACGGTGAGGCCCTCATCCTAAAAAAAGAAAAACATTAGCCAGGAGTGGTGCATGTCTGTAGTCCCACCTACTTGGGAGGCTTAGGTGAGAGGATCACTTGAGTCTAGAAGTTTGTGGTTGCAGTGAGCTGTGATTACACCACTGCACTCCACCCTGAGTGACAGAATGAGACCTTGTCTTAAAACAAACAACAAAAAACAGCAACAAACCCACTTAAAGCTTAAACTTCATGACAGATTTTAAATTTTCAACTTTTAAAATGTAACAATGTTGTTAAGGATATCAAGAAATATCATTGAGGATTTCTCCTTATCATTTTCAGTTTCTATTTAGTCATCTCCTCTGTTTTTTTTATATTGAAAACATGTGAGCCGGGCTCAGTGGCTCAGCCTGTAATCCTGTGCCTTGGGAAGCTGAGGTGAGTGAATTGCCTGAGCCCATGGGTTCGAGACCCGACTGGGCAACTTGGTGAGACTTCATCTCTACATAAATCAAAAATTAGCTGGGTGTGGTAGTCCGCACCTGTAGTTCCAGCTATTTGGAAGGCTGAGGCGGAAGCATTGCCTGAGCCCAGAAGGTCGAGGCTGCGGTGGCCGGGAACGGCCACTGTATTCCAGTCTGGGTGACAGAGTGAGACTCCAACTCAAAAAAAAAGAAAGAAAAAAGAAAACATGTGCACTGTGAAATCTCCATTAAGTGGATATCAGAACTTTTTAAAACCTAATTTTCAAAAACAGAACTCAAAAGCCACTGAGATATTCAAAGTTCAATGAAGCTAAAAAATCTACTTGTCAACACTATGATTCGTGGAAAGTCAACTGACCAAATGAATTTAAGGACTGGAACCTCATACAGAATGGGAATATCCACAGCAAATAATGGGCATATCCTACTATGCATGTCAAAGTGCCTGCCAAATCTACAGTCCCAACTGAAAGAAAAGTATATGCTTGGTTTGAAATCAATGTAACTTCCTTGCACCTTGTTCATCACCGATCTGACGAGAGCTGGGTGTCTGAACCAAGGGCAGACAGTGAACAGGCCGGTGGGTGCTATCTGTTATATAGTGTTATATAGCAAAGGATGTTATTAGACAAAGGTGACTCGGATTAAGTTCAGAGAAAAGAGAAAGTTAACAGTGGCTGCTAAGCTAAGGGGCCTAATAGAGAAGCCGGAGAGGCCATGAGGCCACATGTAACCCCAGATCAGGAAGCAGATGCTATAACTAAGCAGAAGTATGGGGTGGAAAAATACACACAGCAGAAGGGGGAGTGGAACTTTGCAGCAGGACTTACAGACACAGACCAAGTAACCAAAGCAGAGTGATGAAACATCTGGGCAGATGGGTGAGGATCAGGAGTGCCCAGGGCAGAAGGCCGGGGGCATGGCTCTGGGAGCCAAGGTCTGGCTGCTCTGGACTTTGTGCTCTTGGACGTCTGTGTAGTCCCTGCTCACCTTCCCGCTTCACCTGGCCTTTGAGACTGCGTCAGCGAGTCCTTGGCCCTTATGACAGAGTAAGAAAAGAGCAATGAAATGGAGCAAAATATTCCAGGAATCAAGAAAGCAGCCAGTCAACACAGGAGCAGTGACATGGGAGAATAAGCCCAGAGAGAGGCCGCAGACAGAAACTGCTCCTGCCTCGAGTCTCTTTCTCTCTACTACGGTACAGTGATCAGTGATGTTGCACACAGTGTCTCCAGGGGCCAGCTCACCACACAGAGGTCAAATAAGGTCAGCAATCTGCTGCTACTCAGTGAGGGAAACTTTGTGTTTTTACAAATATTTTCAACAAGAACTGGAAAAA
The DNA here is from genome assembly GCF_000164805.1 of Carlito syrichta. Classification (NCBI taxonomy): domain Eukaryota; kingdom Metazoa; phylum Chordata; class Mammalia; order Primates; family Tarsiidae; genus Carlito; species Carlito syrichta. The sequence goes on from NW_006960769.1 coordinate 421,115, forward strand.
CATCAGAAGCAACGGAGACCAGAAGGCAGTGAGGTGAGATGACGCTCAAAGTGTGGAACAAAAGACTATCCATCAACAATGCTATAGCAGCAAAACTATACTTCAAAAGATAGAAGAGAAACTAAGACACTTACAGATGAACAAAAGGAGAGAAACTGTCTTTAGTAGAACTGTCCTGCAAGAAATTCTAAAGGGAATCCTTCAGACTGATATGTGAGGACACCACATAGTAAAGTCGCATGAAGAAGTGAAGTGTACCAGTAAAGGTAACTATAAAGTAAATGTAAAAGACAGTACACTTGTAGCCCCTTTCTTCCTTTATCTGATTAAAAGATATCTGCATACAGTAATACTCATAAAACTTAAAAAAAAAAAAAGCATTGGGAAAAATCCTTGTGGTTAGAGTGACCATACAACTTACTAGTCACACTAGGATACTTTGGAGAGTGAAAGGCTGTGCTATTAACAATTATACGGGGTAAACAGGTAGAAACCAAACTACCCCAGGTAAACTAGGAATGAATGGTTATAACAACATGTTAGCCTTCAGCTAACCAGAAAGCAGAGACTTCCATCCTCTGGTTGTATCAAAGCTGTAGTATAGCTCCTTTTAGAACTGCACTACAATCCTGGGTTTAATTTTGGGATTTTCGCTTCCCAATAACTCAAACCAAACAAAATGGGACCATAAATACTCAGTCCCAATCACTGGCAACATTCACTGCTGTTGAAAAAAGTATGAAATTCAGCATTCCCAGAATGTCTTTCCTGGGAATCCCACAAAGCCATCTTGCTTGTCTGCTAACTCACTGTTCTGTGTAGCATTACTTCATGATCACTAATAACCTTTCCACCTACATGTTCAGTACAAAAAATAAACTGAGCCAAAGCAAATACAATTCTTTTCTCAATCCTTATCCAGAAGGGTCACTGCCTTTTGGAATTGGACTGTGTAACCAGCCTTTGTGTTACAAGATACAAATTCTGATGATGAAAAGCACAGTTATGATAGTAATTACTTAACTTCAGTCAAAAAGACTATTCTCTCTGCAACTCTGTTTTCTTATCTCTAAAATGGCACAATTAGCTGGGTGTGGTGGATCATTCCTGTAATCCCAGCACTCTGGGAGGCTGAGGCAGGAGGATCACTTGACTCCAGGAGTTCAAGACCAGCCCGGGTAACATAGCAAGATCTCGTCTCTACCAAAAAAATAAATAAATAAATAAAATTAACTGGGCATAGTGGCGTGTGCCTGTAGTCCCAGCTACCTGGAAGGATGAGGCAGAAGGATCACCTGAACCCAGGAGGTTGAGCTTGTGGTAAGCCATGATCGCACCACTGCACTCCAGCCTGCGCCGTAGAATGAGATTCTGACTCAAAAAAAAAAAAATGACAACATAGCTCACAAAGAATTGTTTCAATTATGAGATAAAATATGTAAAGGTGCTTTGTAAATGTAAGAAATCCTTTAAGTATAAGTAATTATTTAGGAGCAGGTGATGAGGAGAGCTATTACAATATAGAGAAAATATGACAGGAGTCAAAGCACAAAGACCTGAATACAAGGCCTGGTTCTACTATTAAATTGTTGAAAGGCAGAGGAAAATGTTTTGAGCTCTAGGGGCCTTGTTTTTTTCTTCTTTAAAAAATAGACTTGTGCCAGGCTCGGTGGCTCAGTCTGTAATCCCGCGCCTTGGGAGGCTGAGATGAATGGATTGCCTGAGCCCACGGGTTTGAGACCCGCCTGGGCAACTTGGTGAGACTTCTTCTCTACAATAAATAAATAAAAAAAATTAGCTGGGTGTGGTAGCGCATGCCTGTAGTTCCAGCTACTTGGAAGGCTGAGGCAGAAGGATCACTGGAGCCCAGCAGGTTGAGGCTGCGGTGGCCGGGAGCGGCCAATGCACTCCAGTCTGGGTGACAGAGTGAGACTCCAACTCAAAAAAAAAAAAAAAAAATAGACTTGTGAAAATTTAAAGAAAGAATGTGATTGAAAGTACTTCAGAAAGTATTAAGCAATTTATAAAGTAAGTTCTTCCTGCTTTTATCAAAAGATAATATATATTATGTATATACTAATGCTATATAATATATCTTATGTATATAACCATTTATGGTTAATTGGAGACTACAAAGAAGATAGTAGACAATACTTGCATTAACTCTCAGGCTTTTAGTACTCTTATACTCATATTACTTGATGACTGTTATCCTTCCTATTTCATCAAAAGAACATTTGTCAGATCTGAGAGCAAGATAAATTTTGTTTGTATTAACTCATTTGATCTTTTGTCTTCCTGTGAGTTTCCAAACACACTTTCTTCCCCAAAGAAATTCAAATGTCATTAAAAAATATAGAGCTATCAGCAAATAAAACAACTCCAAGAGGAATAGACTTTTCAGAAATAGGCATACTGTCTAACTTGTTAATTGATGTTATCTTCCTTGCCCTGAATGCTTCTGTCAATAAATATTTCAATAGACTAAAATCAGTTCTATTATTTCCAAAATTTGGGCAATATCCATGGGAAACCATTTTGTTTGGGAATACTTGAATTTTTGAAATTATAACAATCCCAGAGAGAGATACTTGTGAAGAAATGTTTTGTTCGATGTTAACCATTTGGGATTTTGCTGAAGAATCCTTCTAGTGCTTCTATGCATTTATAACCACAAAACTGGCAAAACTTTGATTCTCATCAGCTCTTATGAGACTGAAACAAAGAAGCCTGCTTATTAGACTTAAGTGCAAATCTCTACTTCTTCCAGACCAACTCCATCGCGTTCCCTATTTTTCTGTGAATTACAAAGTGCTTTTCATTTGAGTCTTTTTTTCAGAACGCTATTATTGCTTACAAAGTTAACTTCAGGAAAATCCAAAGAACCAAAGCAATAGCTTAATATTTCTATCACACATCAACTATAAATGAATATCCTATCAATCCTACCAGTAAAATTAAATAGGTATCTTTTAAAAGAATATGGAAAAGCTCCAGAAATCTACTAATTCTTTTGTTCCAACACTTGATCTTCTTGGGAGAAAACCAGGAAATTGAGTTTTTCTGTACAGCAAATTAGAAAATTTTAGAAATCAATCCCCAACTCCACACACTCCCTCAAGCACTCTAAGATACCCCAGCATTTCATTCATTCACTTATTCATGCTTTTTAAATCCCCTACTGGATGTCTAATAGATAATTAATGTTAAAGAGAACATAGAAAGATATTTGAATATGTTCTTTGTGTTCAAAGGCTCTTTCATAGAGATAGGTTTTGTTTTGTTTTATTTTTTCTTTTAAGAGACAGGGTCTCACTCTGTCATCCAGGCTGGAAGTGCAGTGTGCAGAGTCATGGTTCACTGCAGCCTTGAATTCCCAGCCTTAAGTGATCCTCCTACCTCAGCCTCCTGAGTAGCTGTGACAACAGATGTCCATGCTCAGCTAATGTTTTTAGTCTTTTGTAAAGACAGGGTCTTGCTATGTTGCCCAGGCTGGTCCCAAACTCCTGGCCCTAAGCAATTCTCCTGACTCAGCCTCCCAAGTACTGAGATTACAGGCATGAGCCACTGTGTCCAGCTGGTAGTTATTAAAGTTTAAGCCAGGCTCGGTGGCTCAGCCTGTAATCCCGCGCCTTTGGGAGGCTGAGGTGAGTGGATTGCCTGAGTTCGTGGGTTTGAGACCCGCCTGGGCAGCGAGACCTTATCTCTACAATAAATCAAAAAATCAGCCAGGCGTGGTAGCGCATGCCTGTAATTCCGGCTACTTGGAAGGCTGAGGCAGAAGGATCTCCAGAACCCAGTAGGTCGAGGCTGCGGTGGCCGGGAGTGGCCACTGCACTCCAGTCTGGGCGACAGAGTGAGACTCCAACTCAAAAAACAAAATATATATATATATAAAGTTTAAATGCCAACATGGAAAAACAAAACAAAAGGAGTTTTATAGCAGTAAATGAAAAGTCCTCTGCTCCTCCAATATGCCTCATCTGCCTTTTGTTCTGGATGTGGGTTTGATGCATCATTTGAAATGCTCAGTCACCTGAACTAGTAAACCTCACACCATCTACACCTGGACCCCAGGGGTGCAACCATCAAATCCCATCAATTCTACCTCTGAAATGTTCATTTAAGTATGCACCAAGTCATTTTAAATGATTCTTACTGAGCATCTTTAATGACATAGGCAAATGCTTAGGAAAAAACAATGAGGTGAAAAGTAGGATGCAAAACTACATACAAATATTAATGAGGTTAAATATATCCATGCATTGAAAAAAGACAGGAAGGAAATATAACAGCATGGGTTTTTTTGTTTTGTTTTGTTTTGTTTTTTTTGCGTTGGAGTCTCATTCTGTCACCCAGACTGGAGTGCAGTGGCCACTCCCGGCCACCGCAGCCTTGACCTGCTGCTCTCCGGTGATCCTTCCGCCTCAGCCTTCCAAGTAGCTGGAATTACAGGCATGTGCTACCACGTCCGGCTAATTTTTTATTTATTGTAGAGATGAGGTCTCACTAAGTTGCCCAGGCGGGTCTCGAATATAACAGCATGTTAACCGGGGCTATTCTTTGGATGATGAGATTAAAGGTATTTTTTTTCTACTTTTAAAAAGTTTTCAGATTTTCTCTAGATGTGTAGCTTGTATTGTTCTAATAGTTTAAATACTTTCAAATAAAAATAATACTATTTTCTGCTTCTTCTACCCTTTGATAACTGTGTTAAAGATACTATGGAATAGAGTTTCATAAACTTGCTTTGGTTCCACAAATACCTTCAAATGGAACCCAGCATATCAATATGTCATTCTCATTTACATATGAGTTTAAAATGAAACTCACGTATATTTTATCCCTCTGAACTGTCTTGTGGCCACAGGTGCACAGCTGTGGGTAGAGCAAGATCTCATATGCTCAGCTGTGCAAATAGCAGGTGATTCCTCACAGGCATAACCAAAGCACAAACATGGAACTGCCAGTGAAGTTGGACATAAGGTAGTTCTGAGTGAATACTGTGATTTTATCTCATAATTTACCATCTTTGGAAAACCTGGTAGAAGTCATGAAAATAAATTTGCAAGCAACAAAATGAATAACAGAGTATAGAATTGTAACCCAAAGTATAAAAGAGGCAGTCATGGTTCTACTATTGATATACACAAATAATTTAAATAAAAACATACATACATGGGAGAGAACAGATACATCTACAGCACAGAGGAATTCACAATGATTTATGTACATACTCTTCCTTCAACAGAGTGTGCATAACTCCCTACCCTCAAATGTGGGCTGTGAATAGTGACTTCCTTCCAGAGTTCAGTATGGACAGAAGGGAAAGGAGTAACTGGAGAAACCTGACAAATGCTCCATCAGCCAGGTGAGGAAGTTCAACATCAAGAGAGACATGTACACGGATGGTAAGCACCACTGATAGAATGGTATGAGAATAGCACTTTATCCCTGCGGTCTTCCTCCTCAAAATGTGTAATCTCTGCATAACTGTGAAAAAAACAAATACATAAACTCAAGTAAAAGGACACTCTAGAAAGCACCTAACCAGTACTCCTGAAAACTGTTAAGGTCATCAAAAACAAGAAAAGTCTGAAAAACTGTCACAGCCATGAGCAGTCTAAGGAAACATGAAAACTCAGTGAAGTGTGGTGTCTTGGATGAGATTCTAGAACAGAGAAAGAATTATAAATAAAAACCAAAAAAATATGAATTCAAATAAAGTATGAACTTTAGCTAGTATTAATTGTGTATGAAGATTGGTTCATTAGTTGTGACAAAGGTACCTTACTAATGCAAGATATTAATAATAGGGGAATTTGGATGTAGAGTGTGTGAAAATTATCTGTTCTGTACTCATGAACTCTTTTTATAATATAAAATATTCTAAAATAAAAAGTTTAGTTGTAAAAAGTTTCTGTACAGCTAATTCTATTGTATAAATAAACTAGTGCTTGGTAGAGGACAACTACGCTTGGTAAAGCATAATAATAAACCATACAGGAGGCATATTAGTGATAAATTAGCCTAACCTCCTCACCATCCTCTCTCCTTTTCCCATTTCACAGATGAAAAAATTGACAATGATGTATTTAAGGGATACATTTATATATTAATTATGTTTAAGAAAAATAAATCTTTAATACTGTGGCTAAAATCTTTCTAATTCCAGGTAACTCTGAGAAGAATGATAACAGTGATCATGCATTAGATTGTAAATCACAAGACTTGGGTTTTATTTCCAACACCTCCATAAAAGTAACTTTATTACCTCAGGCAAATAACTTACACTTTTTGACTCTCAATTCCTCATCTGTAGAAATAGGGGGGCTGATCTATAATACTTCCAAATTTCCTTCTTACTTTCCAAAGAAAAGAACAGGCTCTAGTAGATTTTTTTTTTTCTCTTCAAATCCATCACTCAATAGCTCAGGTTCTCACCCTTAAAAATGTGGATAAAAATAGTACCTGCCTAACAGAATTTTTGTGAAAATTAAGTAAGATAATATGTGTGAAACACTTAGTATCCTATGGTAAGAATAAAATATTTAGACGCTGCCTTTGTACTCTTGAAATGACAGTCTAATTATAGATAAGAACTTAAGCTTGAGAGTGTGAAAGACAGATTAGTATCTAATTGAGATTTTAAGACACATTCATAAAGGAAGTGCTATAAAGGAGAAAAGTTTGGTCAGTTATAGGATGTCATTTTTCAGGGATGAATATTGACATTTCTCCATTTTCACAGCTCTTTGGACCTCTTTACCTATTAATTGAAATGCTCTCACCTGGGCTGTGATTTTGTGTGAAAAGCATGTCATTCTCAATTATTCATACTTACAGTGGGTGAAAGGGGTTGTGGGCTGAGGCATGAGTAACAAATGATTTTAAAAGACCAGTAAATCAAAAAGTACATTCCTTTTAAAATATGCCTTTATGCTCGTTTGTGAGATTTAATATTCTCAAATGTCACTACCATAGGATGTCAATTTTATTTTCTTGGTAAACAAGTCTGTGATAGAGAAAGGTATTTTATAAGGGATTTCCATAGATAAGCAAATGTAAATCCTAGAAATTATCAAAAGTTGACTGTAGAAGTTAAGCAAATAAATGTTTAGCTTAAATTATTCAATGTACTGGTACCTTTAAGTGTTACAAAACCATCACTAGTGGACACTAGGAAAGTAGACAATAGCTTATGAGTCCTCTCGGTATTGTTTGCAAAAATAGATCTAAACTGTCAGAATTTGAGGATTGTCACATAAGCAGATAACATTAGTTGTCACTTCTAATTTTTAAAAACCCCCTCATAACACAGCATTTAACTGACACTCTACGACGGTCAAATGTTTCTCAGTCATGGTTTTCATTGTGGGGAACTTTATCTAACTTATTACAAAAGTATATACTATTCATCTTGGCACATGAGTCAGCCTCCCATCCCCTGAATTGCTGCTTCTACTAGCAATTGTAAATTGGAAGGGCACAGAGAACTTTCTGCTTAGGAAGTTGACAACTCTTTTGACAGTTCTTGGATAAAATGACCAAGGTAAGTGGCATGTATTGGTCACCTTCCTAGCATGTTTCTACCTTTTCTTGTCCTAATAGCTCCCAATTTCTTCTTGATAATTGACATTGTGGGCAAACTGACTACCCTCTCATCTTAAGAGGCGGAGAACATCACAAAGACTAAGTCAATGTCCACAGTGACTAGTTAGGGCTCTGTATATAACCTAAGCTTTTCCAATCAGGGTAAATCTTTGGAATTGGTTCAGAATACTGGAATAAAGATGCTTGATCTTTCCTCCTGAATGAGAATGAAGAAACATGTAGCTGACTGTAGGAGTGCTGGCAGCCATCCTGGCTTCATGAGTGGCATTAACTTGGCAGAAAGCTAATAATAGGGAGGGCTGGGTGGCAAGACAGAAATACACTAGATTCTTGAGACTTGACTAAACAACTGAGTTAGCTTCTAGATTTTCTAGTTCTAAGAGCCAGTAAATTTCTTTTATAATTGATGAGGTCTGACAATTAAGTCTATGAACCATCCTAGAAAAAGTGCTACATATCTCATTGCTGAAAATCACTACAGTCACCTTCGAAGTACTCCCCTTGGGAAGCTATGCACTGACACCAGTACCTAGCCCATCCATCAAAGCAATTTTGAAACTCTTTTTCTGGAAAGGCCATCAGAGCTGTCATTGTATTACCCTTGATGTCCTGAATTTCATAAAGATGTCTTCCTTTCAACATTTCCTTTGTCTTCAGGTAAAGAAAAAAGTCATTGGGGGCTAGATCAGGTGAGTAGGGAGGTTTTTCCAATACAGTTATTTGTTTACTGGCTAAAAACTACCTCACAGACAATGCTGTGTGAGCTGGTACATTGTTGTGATATAAGAGCTCCTTCGGGACTATTTTTGCACTCACTTCTCTCAAGCCAAGATCTTCAGTTAAGATTTTCCTGTTTCTCTGTTGATGTTTATTTGGTCTGCTATGCTTCTCACAGTTAGTCGATGATTTTGACACACAATTCAATGAATTTTTGCAATGTTTTAATCAGTTCTGCTTGTTACTGACCGTCCTGACCTCTCTTCATCAGTGATTCTTTCTCTCCCTCCAGAAAAAATATTTAATCCACTTGTACACTGCTGTTTTCTTCACGGCATTATCCCCATAAACTTGGACTAACATGTCCCTGATTTCACTTCCACTCTTATCAAGTTTAACAAGAAATTCAATGCTTGTTCATTGCTCTAATTCAAGCTCTGACGTTCTCACAATGGAACAAAGAAACATGTAACAACAATAATGAACACCACTCAGCAAGACACCACCACATGTCAACACAAACACAGCTGTGAGAAACTGATTTACCAAGGTTATGAAACCTTACTGAGTTGTTTGTACAGTGCTGCCAATGTTAAGTGCAAAGTGGCAAGCTGGTGAACTTGTCAGACCTCATATGTCAGTTTGTGTTTTTTTGTTACTTGCAACCAAAAGCATCCCAATGATGAAATAGCTAACACTAATGGAGAACAAATGTTCTCTGACTTACTACACTCAACAAACCTAAGAAACCATTATGTTTATTATCCTACCTTTACAGATATGGAAACTGAAGAGAGAGAGAGAGGCTGTATAACTTGCTTCAGCTAGGAATAGTGGAAGTGGGATTCAAACTGTTTTGTCTAACGCCAAAGTCCATTCTCTTTATCACAATGCTAATGCTTTTCTCCCAAACTGGAAAAAAAAATTAGAAAGTAAATTAGACATCTGAAACAACATGGTAATTTTAACTTCTCAGACCCTAATTATATAATTTCACTTAGCTACAAGTTAATATCAAAGGGGAGGGTTGGTTGTAGTTCAGGAAAAAGTACTTTAAGTTTCTAATATCAAAGTTTTCTAAATCAGAGCTTAGAATTTTCTAATAAAAATGATATTTTCTCCTGATTTCCATTACTTCAAGTAATTTGTGGGGTACTTTTTGGTTCCTAAGCAAATTTCTTTGGTGTCATTAACTAAAACTAATTAGCTGGATACTATTTTAGGATAAAGACTTTGTTCAGCATATATAAAAAAATCAGGGGTTCATAATTAGTAAACAGAATATGTCATACATACTGCCTTCATACCAGTGTACATAGTATAGAAACAATATATAGCTTTCTTCATCTTGTAACTTGTAGGAAAAATATTCCCTAAGGAAGTAGAATATATAATTTAATTGTAATTTTTTATTCCAAAGATTAACATACACCCCTTCATTTTACAGAACAATGTTGTTAATTTCTTTTTGGAAGCTTTTTTTCATCTCCACATTCTTCTGTGGAATCAGTCCTGCTTCTAAATGTGGAAAAGACAGAACTCTTTACCTGGGAGCTCTGCATTCTACTTTCTACAGAAATTCTAATTCAAATTGCAAAAATCTCAAGACCTGGGATCTTATCTTGTTTTCTCAATCTCACTGCTTCACTTGTGAGATGTTAGATCAGCTGCTTTTGTTGGTTCAGTGTGTAGTGAGAAGTTCATGGTTATGTATAGTTGACATACGCACACATATTTTCACAGCCAGTGGCCTGTTTTTCGATGCCAATAAGGAAGAGTTTGTTTATACAATCATCAAATAGGTTTTAGGCCTACTTTCTGGGCCAATAAATGTATTAACTTAGAGTGGAATGAGTATCCAGTATGTGCTGTGAAAAGGATGCAAACATTTGGCAATTCAAATTGCTCTATATGAAACCATCAGGACTGAGAAATGAGCACATATAAATAACATCATGCTTCCAGAAAACAGAGGAAGATGCAGAAATGTATTGTCTTGAAGTCACGGTTTATGCCATGATTTATGGATAGTAATAGACAATCAAAACAACAGAATTAAAAAAAAAAAAACCCAATAGCCTGACACACTATTCTTGTTAAAGACAAATAAATCCTTACACATATAGTTGAGAATGTCACACATAGAGTTCCCAAAAATATCTATTTCAGGGTGTCATCATTTCTTTCAATCACATACACTGACTGCATATTCCAAACAGTACACAAAAGAAAAATTTTCCATCTCGTATTGCAACTCCAGTGTTTCTCCCCAAAGGTAACTACCACTAACATTTTCTTGAGTATCCTACAGAAAGAAAACAGGCATATAACCCTTTTCAAAATGTTCAGTTACAGGAATGAATATATTGTGAACACTATTAAACATTTTACCTTTCTTATCGTGGCAATCTTTTTTTGTTTTGAGTTGGAGTCTTAATCTGTGCCCAGGCTGGAGTACAGTGGCACGCTCACGGCTACCGCAGCCTCAACCTGCTGTGCTCAGGCGTTCCTTCCACTTCAGCCCTCCAAATAACTGGGACCACAGGCATGAGCCACCATGCCTGGCTAATTTTTTGATTTACTGTAGAGATGAGCTCTCACCAAGTTGCCCAGGCTGGTCTTGAACTCGTGGGCTCAGGTAATCCTTTCACCTCGGCCTCCCAAAGTGCTGGGATTATAAGCATAAGCCACCGAGCCTGGCCATGGCAATATTTTGATGTCAATACATTCAGCCCCACCTCAAACTTTCTAACACGCTTAGTAGTCTATTGAATGTATATACATACCATAATTTGCTTAATCGGATTTTTAGTAATGGAAATTTCTGTTTTGAGTCCTTTCTCCTTTTTAGGTCATTACAAATGATGCTGCAAGGGATTTAATCTCATACAGATCTTGGTATACACTTCTGTGCATATATAATGGGTAAATTGTAACAAACGGAATTACTAGACCAAAAGATTATGTTTTCAATTTTGAGAGATCTTGTCAAATTGCCATCCCTCCAAAAATATCCCACCAGTTTACATTTTCACTAAAAGTTACTGAGTTTCCCACATAGCCACCAAAAATGGATCTTATCAGTATTTCTAATAAACCAGTCTTCTTCAGAAAGTCACATTTAAAGAGGCACACAGTTTAACTCAGAAACAGAAAACCAAAAACCACAGGTTCTCACTCATATATGGGAGCTAAATGGTCATGAAGATGCAAATGATAGACACTGGGGACACTAATAAGTGGGGAGGCAGGAAAGGGGTCAGGGACTAGAAATTACCTATTGGGTACAGTGTTCACTCTCTGGGAAATGGGCCACCTGAGACCCATTCCCCACCACTACACAATATGTCCATGTAATAAAAATGCATGTGTGTGTCCTTAATCTAAAATAAAAATGGAAAAAAAATAGAGACACAGCTCAAAAGTTAAATAAGACACTTCATTATTTACTTGTATTTATCATAATTTAAAAAATGTAGTCCAATTTATACATATTTTAACAATTCTCATAATTACCTTCTTCTCCCTCCAAAACTCCTCTGCACTGATGGCCCTTAGATCCTCTCCTGTCAACCCTCACTAAGTGGTACTTCCCACTAAAGCCAGCGGACTCCTCTAGCACAACCAGGAAGGTTTCCTCTTTCTTGGGACTCACATGACTTCCTCCCTAACCCCACCCTGACTCCCAATCCCTTGGTTGCATCATTCCCCTTAGCCTTTCTCCTCTTTTCCTCTGCAGCTTTAGAGAAGAAGGAGAAATTGAGCATGAAAATGCTGCAAATGTGGGTACGAAGTCATGAACGCTCACTTTCAACAGTGGTGATCTAGCTACCATATACATTTTATTTTATTTTATTTTATTTTATTTATTTGAGTTGGAGTATCACTCTGTTGCCCAGGTTGGAGTGCAGTAGCATGCTCATGGCCATCGCAACCTCGATTTGCTGGGCTCTCGTGATCTTTCCACCTCAGCCTTCCAAGTAGCTGGAACTACAGGCACGTGCCACCATACCTGGCTAATTTTTTGATTTATTGTAGAAACGAGGTCTTACCAAGTCGCCCAGGCTGGTCTCGAATCCCTGGACTCAGGCAATCCTCTCAGGCCTCCCAAAGTGCTGGGATTACAGGCTTGAGCCACTGTGCTCGGCTTTGCCATATACATTTTTAAATGTTTGCCATCTTGATAGACAAAAACAGGCACCTCCATGTTTTGTTTTGCATGCCTTTAATTACTAGTGAGATTGTCTTCCATATCCATTAGCTATGAATATGTATTTCTTGTGAACTGCCTGTGCATATTCTTGACTCATTTCTATTTTATGTTAAGCAATGTTTATTGGTTAGTAGGTGCTCTTTATAAATTAATGAAATTAATACAGGTTGCATTCTAAAGACCCTGGCTCACTTGGATGGAGCCAGGCACCAGGGAGTACACCTTTAAGTGACTCTGACAGTGTTCTCTCCAATTCTAGCTCTGCTTGCTAAACACTGAATGCTCACGGGCTGGTTTCCACAGAATGTCTTTCTGCAGAAGCAATTTGCTAGATTTTTTCTGTGCAGTACAACAGAATTTAGTGTTCTCAAAAACAAACAAAAGAAATGTAGTGAGGGAAGATGATTTCCAGTTTGTGGATCCGATAAATAAAATTAGGGAGATTAATATTAGGGATCAGGTTCGACCTTTATTATTGTGGGTAGACATTATTTGTTTAAGTACTAGTTGAACTAACCATCGTTGTAGGGAGATAAATCGGTTGTTAATTAGACGGGCTGAGGTTGGAAATAGGATAATTGGGAATATAATAACTAGTACTACTACTGGTAGACCTATTATTGTAGGGGTAATGAAAGAGGCAAATAGATTTTCGTTCATTTTAGTTCTCAAGGGGAATTAAGTGTTTGTAATTTAATGTCTGCTAAGCTTAGGTTAAAGGGATATGTTAGTTTTGAAATATTTAGTTGAAATAAAATGAAAAGAGTTAGTGTTATAGCTAAAATAGTAGTAAATCATGTTGATGTGTCTAGTTGGGGCATTTCACTGTGGAAAGGCTTAATTCTTTCGATCTTTAACTTAAAAGGTTAATGCTATGTGAGCTTCACAGTGTTAATTAAGTTATCGATACTGATCAATCCTCGAAATATTTTAATGGCACTAGTTCTAGAACAATAGGTATAAAGCTGTGATTTGATCCACAAATTTCTGAACACTGACCATAGTAGAGACCTGGTCGGGTTGATGTGAGTGTAGTTTGGTTGAGGCGTCCGGGAATGGCATCAGTTTTTAAGCCTAGAGAGGGTACAGCTCATGAATGAAGGACATCTTCTGATGAGATTAATATTCGGATGGGTACTTCTATGGGTAGAACTACGCGGTTATCAACTTCTAGTAGTCGAAGTTCTCCTGGTTTGAGGTCTGTTGTAGGGACTATATAGGAGTCAAAGTTTAGATCTTCATAGTCTGTATATTCATAACTTCAATATCATTGATGTCCTATGGTTTTGACAGTTAAAAGTGGGTTATTGATTTCGTCTATTATGTAGAGGATTCGTAGGGAGGGGAGAGCGATTAAGATGAGGATGATAGCGGGTAGAATGGTCCATACTGTTTCTACTTCTTGAGCATCTATTGTGCTTGTGTGGGTTAGTTTGGTTGTTAATATTAGGGTGATGATGTAGAGTACTAAGGAGCTAATTAGAAAAACGATTATTAGGGTATGATCGTGAAAGTGAAGTAACTCTTCTATAATAGGAGAGGTAGCATCTTGGAAGCCCAGCTGGAGAGGATGTGTCATAAAAATACACAGGAGTTTAACCTGTAATTTAACTTTGACAAAGTTATGTAATGGTTTTACTAGTACTTTATCATGAAGAAAGACATAATGGTTATGGAGTTGGCTTGAAACCAATTTTTAGAGGGTTCAATTCCTTCCTTTCTTGTAATAGATTACGCTTTTACGTAGGTAGGTTCTTCAAATGTGTGATAAGGTGGGGGGCAGCCGTGAAGTCACTCAAGGTTTGTGGCAGGTAATTCAACTGCTAATACCTCTCGCTTTGAAGCAAAGGCTTCTCAAATTATAAAGACTATTAGTATAACTGCGGTTAGAGAGATAAATGAGCCTATGGAAGAAATGGTGTTTCATATAGTGTATGCATCTGGGTAATCTGAGTATCGGCGGGGCATGCCAGATAGTCCGAGGAAATGTTGAGGAAAAAAGGTTAGATTTACTCCTACAAATATAATTGCGAAATGGATTTTGGCTCATGTTGAATGGAGGGTAAATCCTGAAAATAAGGGGAATCAGTGGACAAAACCTCCTATAATTGCAAAGACTGCACCTATGGACAGGACATAGTGAAAGTGTGCTACTACAGA
>NW_006960770.1:0-709 GCF_000164805.1 Carlito syrichta
AGGCCAAGAGTGTGAGACTTGCCTGGAATTTTTAGAAAAACCTTGTTTCTATAAAATAAAAAATAAAATAGTAAAGTAAAATATAATATAATAAAATAATTAGCCAGACTTAGTGATTCCTGACTGTCACCCCAGCATTTTGCGAGGCTGAGACAGGAGGATCACTTGAGTACAGGAGATTGAGACTAGCCTGGACCTCATAGCAAAACTCTGTCCCTAATAAAAAAAAATAGTAAAGTTAACCAAAATGAAACAAAACAAAACAAAATAAAATAGAAATGAATAAAATAAAATAAAATAAAATAAAATAATTAGCCAGACTTAGTGCTTCCAGCCTGACATCCCAGCACTTTGGGAGGATGAGGCAGGAAGATCACTTGAGTCCAGAAGATTGAGACTAGCCTGGGCCTCATAACAAAATCCTATCCCTAGAAAATAAAAAAAATAATAGAAAAGTAAAATGAAATGAAATAAAATAAGATAAATATATTACTTAGACATACTGGTTTTTGTCTGGCTTCCCAGCACTTTGGGAGTCCGAGCCTGAAGAATCGCTTGAGGCCAGGAGTTTGAGACTAGCCTGGACCTCATATCAGAACACTGTCCCCAGAAAATAAAAAAATAATATAGTAAAGCAAAATAAAATAAAATAAATATAATATTTAGCCAGACTTAGTGGTTTATGTCTGGCTTCCCAGCACTTTGGGAG
>NW_006960771.1:0-2499 GCF_000164805.1 Carlito syrichta
GTCAGCAATATTTTATAGTTTTTAGTGTAGTGTTCTTCTGTCTGGTTAAGGTTATTACTATTTGAGTGCTATGGTAAGTGAGTTGTTTTCTTAATCGTTTCTTCAGGTTGCTCTTTGAAAGTATAAAAATGCACCTGGCTTTTGTATGTTGAATTTGTACCCTATGGCATTGCTGAACTTGTTCATTCTGAAAGTTGTAGGGGTGTGTGCGTGTGTGTGAACTTTTTAGAGTTATCTGCATATAATGTTATGTCTCTGTGAAGAGAGTTAACTTCTTTCTTTCACCATACGATAACTTTCGGATTTATTTTTTATTTTTTTTCTGAATTGCTCTGTTCAGAACTCTTAACGCTATCTTGAACAGAAGTGGTAAAAGAATACATCCTTGTCTTGTTCTTGATTTTTTGGGAAAAGCTCGAAATTTCATCATTGAGTATCATGTTAGCTTTGTGTGTTCATATATGGCCTTTACTGTGTGAAGGAAGTGTTCTTTTATTCTTAATTACTTTTCAGTGTTTTTGTCATGAAGAAGTGTGAACTTCTGGCCAATCCTTTTTTAACATCAGTTATGAAGATCATATATTTTTACTTTAATACTGTTGATGTTTGTTGTGTTACTTTGATTGATCTTTGTATGGTATTACATTTATTTTTGTAAGTTGTGTTATACTTGCATTCCAGTAATAAACTCTACTTGGCATGGTGTTTAATTTAATTCATTTTAGTATACCACTAAATTCTATTTCTAGCATTGTGTTGAGAATTTTTGGCAAGGGGGTGGGCCCTGCAGTGTCGGTGCCCTGCTAGCAGAGGAGGGAGCTTCACTGAGGCTCCTCCTGGACATTGATCGTACACAGAGACTAAAGGTGCTCTTCATTTTCCTCTCCCATTTTTGTTCTTGGCTATGTTAAGGAATATTTGAGCAAGGATGAGTTTAGGATGTTCATTCCCTGAGGGTTTTCATGGGTTGAAAGTGCAGCCAGCTGTGGTGGTTTTACAATTTGAGGACTCTTGAAGCAAATACCCAATACAGATTGAGGGCAGCACACACCCAATGTCAAAGGTAAATGCGCATAAATGTAAACTCGAATATGAACATAAAACTGGGTTGAGGTGGGGAGAGGAGGTGGTCCAGGCAGAAGTTTGGCTGCCTCAGATTGCACCTGAGATGGATGGAGACATTCCTACTTTTATGTAGGTGTTTTCATGAATTTAAATTGTGGAGTTTTCTGCTATTTTACATTAACTGATAAAAACTTAATGAAGTATATTAAACCTCAAGTATTATTTTAAGTTCAAATATTGACCTCAAGCCCAGAATGTATAGTACTCTTGTTTCTTGGGTTCCAAGGAAGCCTACTTCACAGTTTCCTAAGCTTATATTTCCTAGCTCCTCTAGTTTCCCAAAATGAGTTTTTCCCTGGTTGCAGTTTTCTTTTCTTTTCTTTTCTTTTTTTTTTGTTTTTGAGTTGGCGTCTCGCTCTGTCACCAAAACTGGAGTACAGTGGCCGCTTCCGGCCACCACAGCCTGGACCTGCTGGGCTCCTGCGATCCTTCCAAGTAGCTGGACTACAGGTGTGTGCTATCACACCCGGTTAATCTTTGATGTATTGTAAAGATGAGGTCTAGCCAAGTGCCCGGGCGGGTCTCGAACCCGCGGGTTCTGGCAGTCCACTCACCTCGACTTCCCAAAACGCTGGGATTACAGGCTGAGCCACGAAGTCTGGCCTGGTTACAATTTTCTCATGAGACTGTGATGGTCTTAAATGATAAAAAGAAAGCACTTACAGCCACATAAAATGTTCTTTACAGGAGTTTACATCAGGCACCTTGAAAAATAGATGCTTCCTGGCTACTTCTGAATTTTTGATAACATTGTAATGAGCAAGATTCATGAATTAGTGTAGCCTTGGAGTACTGAGGTTTATTTACTTATTTGAATTACAAACCATTGTATGTGGATCAGTGTTATTTGAGAAGTATCCATGGGACTCTCAGATCGCCAAAATGATGAGGTGATTTTGTTTCTCCACCAGTTATGTTCATTGAGAATAGATTGTCTTCTATTAGAAATAAAAATAAAAACTGAGAGCACTTTGTAATTTTGCAGGTTTTTTTAATTTTAAAGATGAAATTGCATTTTCTTGTTTCCTTTCTTTTCACCTGCTTTTTGTATTTTCTCAAGATATCTTGGTGGAGGTCTTTTTAAACACACCCACGTGGTTCTACATATTAACCTACCATGATAAATTTCATGAATACACACAATGTGTTTGTAACAAAGTGCCTCTGATTACAATACCATGTATTTTCCAGTTTCTGTGGCTTTTTCCAAGACATTTTTCTTAAAGAGCAAGTCCATAATTTGTTGTGGATTCTTCCCATGACTTTCATTCCTTAGATTTTTATATGATGTTTTAGCAAAATGGTTTTAATAAAGTATTTATCAGTTGATGTGTTTATGAGTAATCACTGCATGTTGTAGTGTGTGTGTATATA
>NW_006960772.1:0-394 GCF_000164805.1 Carlito syrichta
ACATATATATGCACACACCCATACATGGAAAATTCTCTCTCCCCAGCTCTCCTGCACAAGTACTAAGCCACTTCCCTTTAGTATAGGGTTTTCTCCCAGAGGCACTGGATGGAGTTTAACACCTTTGCTGAGTCTTAGTGACAGGTGCTGAATGCTCCCTTCTCAGAATTACCAGTCTGCTCTTTTTTGTCTACAGGCTCCTGGGTGACAGACCTTGGTGAAGAGGCATGCTGGGTGAGGCAATCCTGATGGCTGTCCCCTGGGAGATGAGTACTATGGAAACACAGGGAAGCTCCACCCACACTCCACTGCCACCACGCGCTCCCCTCTCCCAAATCTGTGCTTTCTGGTTATCTCCCTCAGGAGGTCCCAGGGGCTTCTCCCAACTTGACAT
>NW_006960773.1:0-379 GCF_000164805.1 Carlito syrichta
TCCAGGTATCTTTTGATCTCTATTTTGATGTCATCATTGACCCAGGAGTTATTTAGCATCATGCTGTTTAGTGTCCATTCATTTGCTTTTTAAAAAAATTATTATAGCCATCTAGTGGATGGGAAGTGATATGTCATAGTGGTTTTGATTTGCATTTCCTAATGACTAATGATGTTGAACATATTTGTATGTGCTGTTTGGCTATTTGTATACCTTCTTTGGAGAAATGTCCATGCAAACCCTTTGTTCATTTTTTTAACTGGCTGTTTGTCGTTTTGGTTTTGAGTTATAAAGTTTATTTTTGTATTTTGGATGCTAGATCTTTATCAGATATATGATTTGGAAACATGTCCTACTATTCTATGGGCTGGTCTTCCTA
>NW_006960774.1:0-397 GCF_000164805.1 Carlito syrichta
TCAGGTGTCCTGCTCCATCTCCCTGTCTCTCCAGTGTTGGTCCCAGGCTGCATTCTCCATCAGGGCTGAACTCGAGTCCCTCTAGTGGCCAGAGCAAGGGTCACAGGATTGAGAGTGAGGCTCACAGCCCAAGGGCTGTCCAAGCGGGATGTGGCTTTCCCACCACTCCCGACATCGCCCTAGCAATGACTGGGCATCTCCCCAACCGGCCCCCACTGCTGAGTTCCACAAGAATATAGCCAACAGAGATACGCAGCCTGTCATCCAGAAGTGGGTTTTATTCTCAGCCGAGAGACAGCAAGACCGGTAGCATGAGGACACACCTGCCTGTACAACTCCCCCATGCTTCGAGGGTGAGCACTGGGGAGAAGACAGGAGGTGGGGGCTGGCTGTTCAC
>NW_006960775.1:0-1172 GCF_000164805.1 Carlito syrichta
CCTACTGGGAATATACCCTGAAGAATACAAATCACTCTATAAAAAAGATACCTGCACACGCATGTTTATCGCAGCATTGCTCACAATAGCAAGAATCTGGAAACAACCATGCTGCCCATCAAAAGAGGACTGGATTAAAAAAATGTGGTACATATACACGATGGAATACTATGCAGCCATAAAAAAGAACAAAATCATGAATTTCGCTGCAACCTGGATGGAACTAGAGTCTATAATACTGAGTGACCTCTCAAAAAAACAAAAATCCGAATATCACATGTTCTCACTCATATAATGGACCTTGAACATCCAATGCAATACTATGAGAAAATGACGGATGGTACTGGGAAACTATGGGGGGGAGGGGGATGGGATTAACAGTAGCAAATATCTGTCGGGGGATGGGAAAACACTTCGTATCTACAGGGTGCCTGAATGAAACGTCATTGTACACCTAACCCTTAACTGTACCCCACAAAACCATAATAAAAAATACTGATTAATGGAAAAAAAAAAAAAACCTCAGGAAATCGAGCACACACACACACACACAAAAAAAAAACCCACAAAACAATAGTAAGACTCCTAGAAGTTTCTTGGGGAATTGGAATCCAAGATTCCTGGTTCTCTTGTACAAGACAACCTATCAGTGTGGGGACCTAGAAGCCCAGATTCTTGATTAAACCTTATCAAGTGGTTCTGTAGACTTCTCCAAATGAGAACTCCAAGAACCTGGATTCCCCTTACGTTCTCAGCAAGATGACCTGATTTTCCCTGTCGATGTGGATTACAAAACAGTGTATAAAAGAAGACAGATGCCCAGAAGTGTCCTAGGGATGAGGAATCCATGATTTCTGGTTACCTTTAAAAATACTTACTAAACATTTGGCAAATGAAAAACCATCGGCCCTTCTCCAAATAAAAGGACAAACGGAAGTTTAAGACTTACAAGGTTTATATTAAGACCACAGTTGCATCCAAATATGGCAAAAAAATCCTTTTGGTCCTGTAATCTGGCCTTAGTTATCCCAAGGAAACTGATGGACTTGTAGGGCCAGATACCCGTTTATAAATATCAAGGGGACCAGAATGTTGCTGGAGTCTGGAATTGACTGATTCATAATATCCACATGCTAAATAGCTTCACAAAATGAGGGGAGTTCGAGGCCCTG
>NW_006960776.1:0-346 GCF_000164805.1 Carlito syrichta
CAGAGCAGGAAGACAAGGAAGTCGGCCAAATGGAAAGCCTGTGATTGCAGCAATTTGGGATGCCCAGACCGAGAGGATGGCTTGATTTGGGCTGATTGAGAGGAGCCTGGGCAGCCTAGCAAGGAAAAAAAAAGACAGACAGAAAGAAAGAAAGAAAGAAAGAGGCTAGCCTTGGTGGCTCAGCCTGTAATCCCATGATTTTAGAGGTCAAGGTGAGTGAATTTTCAGAGCCCACATGTTCAAGAGCTGTCTGGGCAACTTGGAGAGACCTCATCTTTACAATAATTCAAAAAAATTAGCCAGGCGTGGTAGCACATCACTATAGTTCCTGCTACTTGGAAGGTTG
>NW_006960777.1:0-324 GCF_000164805.1 Carlito syrichta
GAACAGCCTGGACAAGCTAGTGAGGAAAGTAAAGAAATAAAGAAAAGAAAGTAAGACAGACAGAAAGAAAGAAAGAAAGAAAGAAAGAAAGAAAGAAAGAAAGAAAGATAGATAGACAAAGAAAATGTAAGTCAACAAAGAAATCTTTTCACCTGAAAACCTTCTGCCATCAATCTTTCCCCCCTCTGCCCCTCCATATATGCGGGTCTCTCAAGGTCGGCACCTTACAGCCCCAACCCCCCCCAACGGTTGCCACCACATTTATGTGGAAGTTCCAGAGTCTCCCTGGTCAGTTTCCTGCTGACTCTCCTCTCCGAGGTGAAA
>NW_006960778.1:0-642 GCF_000164805.1 Carlito syrichta
AGGGTCCCCTGCTCGGCCTCACAAAGCCACAGCCCAATTTTGTGCCAATCCACCATCTTAAGAAACTCTAGACCCAAGACTCAAGCCTCCTTCCCAAATGATGTCTGTCTGTTCATGATGATCCAACTCCATAGGCAAATGGATGCTTTTCTTTTATTTCCTTTTTTCCTTTTTTCTTTGAGTCGGAGTCTCAATTGTCACCCAGTCTGGAGGACAGTGGTTCCCTCCTGGCCACAGCAACCTCGGTCCACTGGGCTCCAGTGATCCTTTCCCTGGACTTCTGAGGTGCCTGAAAGACAGTCGTGGGCCGCCAAGCCAGGCTCATTTGGGGTGGAGGGTATAGACGAGGTCTCAGCGAAGTGCCTGGGCACGTCTTGGCCCATGGGTGTTTTGGAAAGCTGGCCTCGTCCTTCCAAATCATGAGGGATGACAAGACTGATCCCCCAAGTCCGGCCTCTATTCTTCATCAAAAACAAAACAGAAGACCTGGTGCGGATGGAGACACCATCTTCGCACCCATCAAAACAGGGGGTCTTGGGTAGAGGTTCATGTTGTCCCGTCTGCTCCAGAGCCTGAGGTGGTACGATCGCCGGAGCCCAGGATTTTGAGACTGGCAGTGATAAATCGTCGTATCCCTGGGCT
>NW_006960779.1:0-12475 GCF_000164805.1 Carlito syrichta
GTTTCTGTTCATTTAGCAATATATTAGCTGTGGGTTTGTCATAAATGACGCTTACTATTTTAGGTATGTTCCTTCTATACCTAGGTGTTTGAGGGTTTTTATCAAGAAGGGATGCTAGATTTTATCTAAAGTTAGAAAAAATTATTTCTATGATAACATTAATACAAGGAATCTTGCAAAATGTTGCATACAGTGTAAACTTTTATTTCATATCTATGTATGGTAGTAAACATGGAAGGACATATGCCAGCATATTAACTGCAGTTATAGGTAGGCAGTTGAACTGCAGATTCTTTCTCAATTTCTTATTTCTCTCTTTTATACAAAACATTCTATAATAGCATTTATTATTTTTGCACCTGCAAAATTCTATTAAACCAATTATAAAACAAGGCCAGGCATAGTGGCTTACACCTCTAATCCCAGCACTTTAGGAGGCTGAGGCAGGAGGATCACTTGAGTCCAGGAGATTGAGAACAGTCTGAGCATCATGATGAGACTGCATCTCTACAAACAATAAAAAAAATAGCTGGACATGCCTGCATAGTCCAGCTGGCACGTGCCTGCATAGTCCAGCTACTTAGAAGGGTGAGGCAGAAGACTTGTCTGTGCCCAGGAACTCGAGACTGTGGTAAGCTGTGATCAGGCCAAGACACTCCAGCCTGGGCAACAGAGTGAGACCCTTACACACACAAACACACACACATACAAATAAAAAAAATAAAAATAGTTATGGAACAAGCCTCTTTTGCCCTGATTTTAACATGGACCCATTGTGCCTCTTTTATAAGAGAGCAATATGGCGTGGCTATGGTGAAAGGAGAATGGAGTGAACTATTTGTGTCCCAGTTATCTGTAGGAAGTCGTCTGGCTCTTACTTTGGGGTGGGGCAGCTGGGTCAGGTACTTTGCATTCTTTATTTTCACTTCGTGGTGGCCTTGAACATTTTCCACCAGTATAATATGGTTGTATGAATGATCAAAACTATCTTGGTTTCACTTTCATTTCTGGAGTCAAGGTCAAAAAAGGCAAAGCATGTATTGAACTGCTCTCTGTCTTAAAATTTGCCCTTAAATGAAATTAATGCAGACATCTCAGGAAAACTCAATGGCAACTTGACAGATTTCTTGAAAGTGAAGACCTTCTATTTGAAAAAAATAAATAAAGGAAAGAAAAAAATTAACAGAAAAGACAAAATGCAACTTTAAAAAACTGAGACTGAAAATGTCTTTTTGTCATATACTGAGGACTGGAAACAAGGGGAGAAGAAACCCACCCATGGTGTTCTGTGTCTACTTCAAACAGTAGGCAACCTATCTCTTGTTGAACAGCTCCAACTTTTAGGAAGAGATACAGTGAAAAGAGCTTGGAACTTGGAGTCCATAGAAACTACATTGAAATTTTAGTTTTTCTGACTGACTCGCGCAGGTGTCATTCCAGCTTCCCTCATGTAAAAATAAGAACAATAATTCCTCACTTATGATATATTTATGAAGATTAAAGGAGATGACATATGGGAATAGATATCTTAATGTGTCACAGATACTCAATGATACTAAATATATACATCCTTCATTCCTTCTTGTTTGACCCTCCTGACTTTACTGACACATGAGAACCATATGCCCCTGATAAAATTTTCTCTTCTCCAGTTCAATCACCTTATTTTCAAACATTTGTCCTCATGCTCTAAAGCATGATCATCATCTCAATTGTTCTCCAATAATACAGTACACTTTTACAATGCCCATCCTAAAGAAAAACTACTCTCTCTCTCTCTCTCTCTCTCTCTCTCTCTCTGTATATATAGAGGGTTTTTATCAAGAAGGGATGCTGAATTTTATCTGAAGTTAGAAAAAATTATTTTTAGGATAACATTAATACAAGGAATCTTGCAAAAGTTGCATACAGTGTAAACTTTTATTTCATACCTATGTATGGTAATAAATATGGAAGGACGTATGCCAGCATGTTAACTGCAGTTATAGGTGGACAGTTGAACTGCAGATTCTTTCTCAATTTCTTATTTCTCTCTTTTATACAAAACATTTTACAATAGCATTTATTATTTTTGCACCTGCAAAATTCTATTAAACTATATATATATATAGTAGAGAGAGAGAGAGAGAGAGAGAGTTGGCACCTTACTCTGTCACCCAGGATGGAGTGCAGTGGCACACTCACGGCCACCCCAGCATAAACCTGCTAGGCCCAGGTGATCTTTCCACTTCAGATTTCCAAGTAGCCAGAACTACAGGCTTGCATTACCACATGTGGCTAAGTTTTTTTTTTAATTGTAGAGGTGAAGTCTCACCAAGGTGCCCAGGCTGGTCTCAAACCTGCAAACTCAGGCAAACCACTTGCCTCTGTCTCCAGAATTGTTGGGATTACCGGCTGAGCCACTGAGCCCAGCCTACTCTCAATATTTAAACATGGTTGTTCATGAAGAGGAAAGATTGATGGATTCATTCTTAATGCAATGCTTTTGATCAGTAGAGCCTCAACTCAAGAATGTTGTGTGTGTGGGGGAGAGTGTCAGAGTCACGCTGACTCATGCAGCTAAAACCTTTAAGACTTTTTAATGCATACTAATAATGAATACTGAACACTTTTTATGTACCAGATACTGCTTAAGTCCTCTATGTGAAATATAATTTAATAATCAAAGCAGTCCAAGGTGGCAGCTACCATTATTATCTCTATTTTATGAATGAGAAGTCTGACATACAGAGCTTATATTTCATTTTATTAAATGAAAGAGCTAGGATGTATGCCACCTGTCATCGCCTCAATAATAAAAAGAAATTAAAATGTCACATAAAGATGCCTCATATGTCTCCAGAAAAGAGAAAAAAATCTCACTCCTGATTTGAATATCTGTATAGGCCAATCCATAAACTCACACATCATGAAACAGAATGCTCAAAATTCAAGTAGCAGAGTCAAAGGCAAGAGCCAAAGAACATGGAACATGAGTCTGAAGGACCAAAGCTAGGCTTAGGTGGGGGGGGGAAAGGGGAAAAAAAGCTTAAACCAAGATGGCTGTGTCTGATCCATCAAAGGCAACAAAAGAAAACCAAAGCCCCTTAAGCCACAGATTTCCACCGAGATGTCTCAAAGGGGGCCAGTAACTGGAAGAGGAAAAATACAAACAGGCAGGATCATCAAGGTTCCAATATCCAAATTCAGCCTCCACAGTCCCATCTTCTATGCTTTCGTCATGTATTGGACTTTTTCATAATATTTTATTTGCAGAATGAGTATTTGTTAGGGTCAAGGGCACCAGTGACCTCACCTGTGACCTGGTGTGCTCAGCACTTTCACAACATTAGCTTCAACCCTACCTTACAGAGTTATTATAAGGAACACACAATATTTAAGAGGAACACTTTTAACTTACAATTCATTATACTAATATTTTGTACATACAAAACACAAAAGTGCCATGCCGATGCTAGCAACTTCCATGACCCTCAGCAATAATACTTTCAACTCTTGGCTTCTCCTAAGAGATGGTGATGTTTAGACAGAATGGAATTTTGAGTCAGAATCAGCTGGATTCACAACCTACCTTTATTGGTCTTTATGACTGTAGGAAGATCACATCAGCTTCCCAAATCTTATTCCCATCATCTGTAAACTAGGATTACTGACAGCAGGGTGGTTGCAAAGACTTACTTCGGCGAAGTTATGCATCCGGTATGCCTTCACGCTTGATACAGAGCACAGGGCAATCTGTTCATGGAAGTGGCAATGACCGATTAATATTCTTACATCAATTCTTCTCTATAGTTTTCCACCCGCCTTGTAAGTGATTCTCAAGAGGATAACAGACTTCAGACACACTCCTTCATACAGGAATGAATCCTGATCTTCATCGTCTGATCTCTCTTTGCCAACAGAATAAATATTCTGTAATTGCTTTGGAGTGTACTGGTAACACATGGCCACTGTTCCCCATGATGACTCAGTCTCTGCTCTGAAACAGAGTGGGTGTGTGTGCCATGGAAGACTGGAAAGATTTTGGGTGTGAATCATTACAGTCCCACAGCCTTTGAGCTCCAGTGTTCCCACGTGCTTTCACAAATTCACATCCATATGTCCACCATTCTATCCAAAAATACCTCGGTAGTTCTCAGCACCTTCCACATACTCTTCTGCCTAGTGATAGCCTTGTATCCCTTTGAGTTGAGGGTCAACTCAAAGCCACGTTTTCATCAAAGCCTTCCCAAATGACCCCAGTCAACACAAATGACTGCCCTCACCAAATCCCTCCCACCCTGCATCTATAAGCCTTTGAAAACTCATCAGTTTTGCATTTAGGGCATTCTTCAGTGTTGTGTATGCACATTTGACATTCTAATGTGGCCAGTTTGACTTGGCTAAGGAGATATTTTGACTTTATCTCAACACAGCCATTTTGGATGCTAAATGTGCTGAACACAAACTAGTTAGCCAATTCATTCTGTATTCTTTCAAAGTATAATGCACATAGTGAGTGTTCAGTATACAATAAAGTGAAATGAAAACTTAAAATATGCCCTACTCTTTAACATAAGTCTAACAATGGTGTGCTATCTCATATGACACAAAAATTAAGAATGCTGACAATGACTTGCCTTAATCACTTTTTAAAATTTTAAGATTCATTATTTGAAGTGAAAGTTAAAATGATAATGCCATTAAATTTCTACTGAATATCATAAAAATAAAGGTGATAAGGAGTATTTTATTTAAGACATAAATTTTTATTTACTTTCTCTTTCAAAGTTTGACTGATATATCTATGTGTTTCTAACAGAGTAATTTGTAATGATTTTGGTAAGTACCATGTCCTGGCTTCTCCTGAACTTGAATAGCATATTACTTTTGGAAGTTTGCTGTCATCAAAAATCTAAAACAATGAAACTGAGCTTTTCAAGAGCAGTTAATAAGCTTTCAACAGCAGTTCCTACTCTCAATGACCCTGCCTTTGTCAATAACATCTTATCTGCCCAGTGGCTACAAACTTTTGAGTTAAGTACTATGAAAAAAAGAAAACACTATACAGATATAATGTGATAATTTTTTTTTCACCTATAGGTATTTTGCAATTCCAGCTCAAATTTTATACAAAGTGTTTTTTTTTTTTTCTCACGAGTTCCTTTCTGTTCCTTCTTTTGGTCACTGACTTTTCTCCTTCTCCTCAAATCATTCCCTCATACTCTTAAAAGCAGAGGCCTCTTGTCAGCCTCCTTGACTACAAGCTCATTGGATCTGATCTCTTTTAAGGGTAGCTTTGCAGCATTTTCTTCCTTAAATAACACTTTCATAATGCTGTTTCTGTACTTAAAAACCTTTTAAGGCTTGTGAGTTCTTACAACTTCATTCTCTCTGATCCTCTGCAAGTATCTTATTTTCTATCTGCTTCTCTAGTTAGACAAATTTTTGACCCATGTCACCAGCTTGCAATGAAGGTGATTCACTTAGCTTCCACCAGCCATACAAACTGTCTGTGTCAATGACTGTGCAACATGCTGCATTAATGAGATGAAGCCCCTGACTTTGAGGATGCCATGATAAACCAGGGAAGTTGAGGCACACTCAGACTACCAAAGTACAATGACGATGTTGGGGTGGGCATAAAGTGTAATATGGTTATAGAATTGTTGGGTTGAATTCACAGACTGGAAGGACCACAGGCCAAGATGGTGGAGTTCTCTATGTCCTTTAAGGGGGATAGATGTGCCCATGTGACATCTTTTATCTACTACTTCACTCACAGTTTGCTCCACCCAGCAATAGTTAAGTCAGCACTATATGTTAAGTCACTAGATGTCTTACAATTCTCAAAAGAAGACACAAGCAGCCAACACAGACATGAAAAAGTGCTCAGTCTCACTAATCATCAAAGAAATGCAAATTAAATCTAAACTGAGATACCACCTAACTCCAGTCAGAATGGTCATCATCAGTAACTCAAAACCAAGAGATGTTGGAGAGGATTTGGGGAAGAGGGAACACTTCTACACTGTTGGTGGGAGTGTAAACTAGTATAATATCTGTGGAAAACAGTGTGGCAATTTCTAAAACATCTAAAATCTGACCTTCCTTATGACCCAGCAATCTCCCTACTGGGAATATCCCCAGAGGAACTCAAATCATTCTATAAAAAAAAATACCTGTGTATGTATGTTTATTACAGCACTATTCACAAGAGCAAAAACATAGAACGAAACATGCTGTCCTTAGAAATTAGACTGGATTTTTTAAATGTCCATATTCATGATGGAATATTATGCAACCATAAAGAAGGACAAAATTATGAACTTCACAGCAACTTGAATGGACCTAGAGTCTGTAATACTCAGTGATCTTTCACAAAAACAATGAACTGAGTGTCACATGTTCTCATTCATAAGTGCACCCTGAACAATTACCATAATAGAATAAGAAAAGTATTGGCAGAAGTGGGAAACTGCCAGGGCATGGAGCAGGGGAGGCACACTTCATCAATAAGCATACCTGATCTCAAATCAGGTGATGTGGAAACAAAAATGAGGTCCAAACTTGACCTATACAATGACCATTTGCATACCCCACCCTGAATTTTACCCCACACTTTTAAAATAATTTTTTTAAAAGAGATGGCCAGGCTCAGTGGTTCAGTCTATAATCCCAGCATTTTAGGAGACCTAGGTTAGTGGATTGTTTGAGCCCGAGAATTGAAGACCAGCCCTGGCAACTTGGCAAGACCTCGTCTCTACAGTAAATGAAAAAATTAGCCAGGCATGGTAGCACATGCCTGTAATTCTGGCTCCTTGGAAGGCTGAGGTGGAAGGATCGCTGGAGTCCAGAGGGTGGACGCTGGGGTGGCTGTGACTGCCACTGGGTGATGGAAAGAGACTTCAACTCAAAAAAACCCCAAACAAGACAAAACAAAATAACCCTATGTCTTAATTTGAGTTCCCCCAGAAACATCCTGAGTTAAGGACTTCATTAAATGTAGTTTATTTGTGGTATGATCCCAGGAAAAGAAAGGGACTAAGAAATAAAGGCAGTTGATAAGTAGTATATTATCAAAGAAATGACCATAGCATAATCTTGCAGGGATAATCCTATAAAAATTGTATAGAACACATACCTCAGAGCTATCCCATGTGAAGAGCAAGATAGTTTGGGTATTAAAACACTGACATCTGCCACTCATCAAGTGAAGCTTGCTCGTGCAGGTTGTGAATTCTCGAGCCCTCTGAGTCTGCTCTTCATTAGGGCAGAGCAGCCTCCTAGGTTGGAATTTGCATCAATGTAAATACTTTTCTAGATTCTTGCCACTTCCCCCACCAAGAGGTGGAGGTTATTTCTCTTCCCCTTTAACTGAGTAAGCCTTTGTGATTACCTAAAAAATGCAAAGCATAAATAAGGGTATGTGACTTCCAAAATAGGTCTTATCTTGAGACATGTGTGCAACTTTGGTGGCCTGTTCTGCCAATGAGGAAGTCTGGTTAGCCTGAAGGCAGTGGCAGAAAGTTTAGCAACACCATGACCTGCTATAATGAGGAAAACAGGAAATGTACCAGTTGCACTAAATGATCACAGCAAGTAGCTCTCCAGACAGACCAGCGAAGTTGCTTCCTCCCTTATTCTAGTTGCCTATACCAGGGTGCAACTAGAGAAGAGAGATAACCTAAAGAAATAAGTGTTGAATATAAAGAAGCTGGGACTTGTCGAGTGAATCAAAAATTTTCATTCTGAGCCTCTCAGGAGAAAAAAATAGCGCTAACATTTAAGAAAGGAATTCAGGACAGTGGAAAACTTTAGCATGCAATCAAGAAACATAGTCTAAAGATAAAACCAGGAGAATGATGGTTAAAATGTTTGTTAAGAAAAACAGACCGGGCTCGGTGGCTCAGCCACTAATCCCAGCACTTTGGGAGGCTGAGGCAAGTGGATTGCCTAAGCCTGTGAGTTTAAGACCTGCCCAGACACCTTGGCGAGACCTCGTCTCTACAATAAATTTAAAAAATTAGTCGGGTACAGTAGCACACACCTGTAGTTCCAGTTGAAGGGTTAAGTGGAAGGATCCCTGAAGTCCATCGGGTCAATACTGGGGTGGCTGTGAGCATGGCACTGCACTCCAATTCAAAAAAAAAAAGAGAAGGAAATAAAAACTTAAGGTGTTACCTCAAAGTGACAAAAGATGTTCTCAGAATATTAAGGAATGTCTCATAGATCGTTCCCACGAAGAATCTGAAGTACACTGTCCCACAACAGTCACATAGGAAGTCCAAAGTAGCACAAGGATTATCCTGAAGACATCTTTGGTTGCGGCATTTGAATAAAAGAGTGGACTATACATTGACACATTTTACACACACACACACAAATACATATACAGGTTTTAAAGAGTTGAGATCAGTTCAAACTGAAATGTGCAGAGACAGCACTGAATGAAAGAGTTCTTTGGACTCTTGAACTTTTACAAGTAGAAAGTAGGTGAACAAAACTACAAAACTGCAAGCACAGGCTACATTTTGTGGAAGAGGCAACACCAAGAGCTGTGGGGAAAACCCTTCCCAGGCAGGACAACTGAACCTTCATCAAGGAACTGGCAACATATGCCCAGGTACTTTTGCAGAATTGCTAGGAACCAATGACTCCTGTACTTTCAATTTTCCCATTTTTAAAATGGTAAATGTCTACAGGACTTATACTGCCCACCCCATGATTATATTCTCGATAAGGGAGAGGAGAGGATGGTTTGTCACTTCTACGTAAGTGTCTTAGATCAAGTGGAAAGTTACTGAAGATTCTATGTATACTCAAGGAACCACACTGAAGAGCCTTATCCACACTGAACTTGAGTTATATGCCAAGGTTCTGTTTCTTGAGCAGGAACCTAATCCCAGAATGGAGTGAGACTTTGGCAGAGGGTCGGAAGTAGGGGGTGGTTTTACAACACTAGGAGACAAAGTCTGTCTATTTTTGAATGTAGAAAAAAAATGTGTGTTGTTTGAACCAGAGGGAAGATGGTTGGAGGTTTTATTTTCTCAATGGGGCCACAAGGATATTTTTAGATTCCAAGTACTCTTGTAGAATCTTGCCCCACTCCCAGCAAGTGTGGAGTCTATTTCTCCTTCCCTTGAACCTGAGCAGGTCTTTGTGACTGTCCTGTTGACTAAAATGTTTCAGGAATGAAAATTCATGACTTCTAAGGTTAGGTCATAAAGGTTGATGTTTCTCTCTCTCTCTCTCTGTCAGAAGTGTACTTTTGAGACCCTGATCCACCGTGCAGTAATCTATTTTGAAACTGGTCTACTAAAAAATGATGCAAAGACACTGCATGCAGAGACAGACTGCAGACTGCTTCTGCAGTCCCACATCAATTCACATCTCCTCCCTCTTCCCAGGAGCCAGACAAGAGTGAATAAATCTTCTGAAGATTCCAACCCAGCATTCTTTTTTTTTTTTTTTTTTTGAGTTGGAGTCTCATTGTGTCACCCAGACTAGAGTGCACTGGCTGCTCCCGGCCACTGCAAACCTGACTTGCTGGGCTCCAGTGATCCTTCCGCCTCAACCTTCCAAGCAGCCAGAAGTACAGGCACGCACTACCACACTTGGCCAATTTTTTTGATTTATTGTAGAGATGAGGTCTCACCAGGTTGCCCAGGCGGGTCTCGAACCCATGGGCTCAAGCAATTCACTCACTCAGCCTCCCAAAGCGCAGGATTACAGGATAAACCACCAAGCCCAGCCTAGCCCAGCATTCTTGATTGCAACTGCTTGAGGGAGCATAAGTAAGAACTGCCAGGCAGAGCCAATCAACCTCTAGAACTGTGAGTGGTAAAAATATGATTGTCATTTTTTTCAGCCTAGACGTTTGGAGGTGGTTTGTTATGCAGTGATGGATAACCAGAACACAAATTTTTCAAACGCTGAAGAAAGTGGTTCAGCGACATAATGAGGCTGATCTAAGAAGGGAGAGTTTTGTGGGAGCCAAAGGAAGAAATTCAAGACTGAGAAAGTATTCATTATTATAAAAGGCTCCAGAGAGAAAGAAAAGAATAAGAACTGGAGGAAGGTCACTGAAAATTAAATGTATTTTCCATCTCTTGTCTAGAATGTTAAACTGACTTGTCTTCTAAACATAAAAACAGTACCAAATATATAAAAGCATCAGCATATATTTCCTCTACCAGGCTCCCTCTTGTCCTACTCATCAACCTTTTCTCCAACCCTGTCCAAAAGTCTCAATGAAAAGGAAAGTGGCACCCATTATTCACCAACCATGAGCAAGGCACAAGATAGATGCTTTATGTGATTTATTTCCATTAACAATCACAACAAGTTCATTAAGCAAGTATTGTCCTTATTTCGCTGATGATTAATATAAGGCTTAGGAAAATTAAATAATCTGGAAGTAGACACACAGCTAGTTAAGTCATGGTCCTGTGATTTCAACACCCAGATGAAGACACCGAAGTCAGCTCTTTGTGATCGAATATCGTCCATTGAAGATGAAAATGCTTTCTGTTGACTTAAGTACTAGAAACCTCTGAACTCTTCCTTCCTCCATATGGCATCTTCCAGGGTCAGTTCACATTTTAATTCCCCATCATATCCCCCCCGGACTCCAAGAGAACTGCCTTCTTAGGCTCAAATGAAGCCTGTCCTATAACAGCATGGGGAGCTAAGTTCAACTTTCTAAAAATGAACCACAGGAAAGTGTGTTTAATACAGGAATCAGGTTCCAGGTTGTGTCCTGTTCATAAAGGCACATATTCTGCTAATAGTAAAGCCAAGTGAGTTCTACATTCATAATGGTGGCTTAAAATGATTGCCACCCAATCACACCCCCTTCTACTCACACACGATCCATCAGAGGAATTAAGTCTTAAATTCACCTTGCTCTGAGCCACACCAACAAATGGAATTTTGTGCACATATGTGTGTGGATTGTTTACCATCTTCTCTGAACTGCTTTACCAAGTGAAATGAAAGAACAAGCTCACCCACATAAACATTCTGGAATTCTAAGTTTTAACGCATAAGACAAATGTACTTTCATAGTTACCTTGGAAAAACCACTTAGATGAAACAAATGTCATTCATTACCAGAAGCCAGTGCTTTAAACGATACTCTAGAGTATTCTGGGTTCTATAAGACACTAATCGTTATTCTGCAAGAATAGAGTTTGTGACGAAATAATTTGAGGAAACACAGCAACTCATTTTACTCTCATGGAAATCTACACTGCATATTTTAAAGATACAGGAAATTCTGCAAGGTACAAATCTGTGCTTAAACGAGGATTTCCCAAAATTGTTTGGCCATAGGTTCTTTATCCAATAAAATTGCACTCCTTGTAGTATAGAATTCTAGGAGCATCCATTAGGGTAAACACCCTTCTCATTCCTTTCTATGAAATTGTTTTATATAAATTAGGAGAACAATGGAAAGATGAATTTTTCTGCTTTTCACCCTACTTAACTAAGTAATGTTGATTTTTGGAGAGTATGAGGAAAGACAGAGATAAATCAAGTGCTATGAAGATGCAGGAGCATTTGAGAAGGAGACATACAAAATTGAATAGACATTTAGTTACTGAGAACAAGTTCAGTGTAGTTATTTCAAGGAAACAATTTGTTATGGCAAAAAGATTATGGGCTTTAGTTAAAATTGTCTGACTAAAATTCCATTTCCACACTTTTTAACAGAGAAAATGTTTCTTAAACTGGTTAAATGAAAGTATTCAATCTCACTAACTCTCAGTGTCTTTGTGTATAAAGTATGGATTAAAAACAGCCACCTTGTAGGAATGGTTATGAGAATTAAAACAACTATAGTATATAAATGTCCTTCTCCATTGTATGCATTAAGTAATATTCTTTTTCCTTTCTGATTAAGTAACTTTAATTTCTTATTTAAGCATTATTATTCTGTTACAGATAAAATGATGGTCCTACATGAACTGAACAAGAACATACACTTTCAAGCTACAGGCATTCTTTTTTTATCAATATTTTTTATTATGATAGTGTGGGGTACAGTTAAGGGTTAGGTATACAAATATGCTTCGTTCAGGCACCCTTGTTGATAAGAGGTGTCTCCCCATCCCCAGACAGATATTTACTACCAGTAATCCTATCTCCCTTCCCCTCCTCCCCCATAGTTTCCCACCACTGTGAGTCATATTCTTATAGTATTACGTTGGATGTTCAAGGTCCACTGTATGAGTGAGAACATGTGATACTCCTATCTTTTTTCTGTGAGAGATCACTCAGTATTATAGACTCTAGTTCCATCCATCTTGCTGAGAAATTCATGGTTTTGTTCTTTTTTATTGCTGCATAGTATTCCACCATGAATATGTACCACATTTTTAAATCTAGTCTTCTTTTCCTAGGCAGCATGGTTGCTTCCAGGTTCTTGCTGTAATAAACATACATGTGCAGGTATCATTGCAATTGTTCTTGTGAACAATGCTGCAATAAA
>NW_006960780.1:0-447 GCF_000164805.1 Carlito syrichta
GTGTCTGTCTGTGTCTGTCTGAAGTGTCTCTGTCTGTCTGAAGTTTCAGGGACTCTCTAGGGTATCCTGGTCTGTCTGGGTTGTCTGGGCCTGTTTGTGGTTTCTGAGCCTGTTCTTGGGTGTCTGGGCCTGTGAGAGGTGTCTAGGCCTGTCTGGGGTGTCTGGGTCTGACCAGGGTTTATGGGCATGCCTGGGATGTCCTCATCATGTCTGGGGTGTCTAGACCTATCTGGATCCATCCAGACCTGTCTGTCTGGATCCATCTGAGGTTTCTGAGCCTGACAGGGGTATCTGGTCTTGTCCAGGGTGCCTGGGCCTGTCTATGTTGTCTAAGCCTGTCTGGTGTGTCTGGGCTGGTCTGGGGTAGCTAGATTTATCCGGGTTGTCTGGTTCTTTCTGGAGTGTCTATACTTATCCATCATATCTCTCTGAGTCTGAGTTATCTGG
>NW_006960781.1:0-763 GCF_000164805.1 Carlito syrichta
AGATGGAGTCCACTAGTTAGCTCACTGGCCAACTGAGTTGCTAGCTGACTAGTTAGCTAAGTAAATAGCTGATTTGCTAGCTGACTTAACTAGATAGCTGACTACCTAGCTGACTACCTAGCTGACATTACTATCTAGCAAAGAAACTATTTAGCTGTATAGGTAGCTGACTTAACTAGCTAGCTAACTGGCTAGTTATAGGGCTAGCTGACTTAAATATCTACATGACTAGCTGGCTGAATAGCTAGCTGACTTAACTGGCTATCTGACTAGCAACATGACTAGCTACCTGACTTAACTAGGTATCTGTATAGTTAGCTGATTTGCTAGCCCACTTAACTAGCTAGCTGGCTAGCTAGTTGACTTAACTAGCTGACTAACTAGCTAGCTACCTGGTTGACTTAACTAGCTGACTTAACTAGCTAGCTACCTGGTTGGAAATACGGCTAGTCAGCTTTCTTAACTAGCTAGCT
The DNA here is from genome assembly GCF_000164805.1 of Carlito syrichta. Taxonomy (NCBI): domain Eukaryota; kingdom Metazoa; phylum Chordata; class Mammalia; order Primates; family Tarsiidae; genus Carlito; species Carlito syrichta. The sequence goes on from NW_006960781.1 coordinate 474, forward strand.
ACCTGGCTGGCTAGCTGGCTAGGCTGCTGGCAATCTAGGCTGCGGGATGGTCACCTGGCTAACCAGTAGGCTTAAATAGACAGCCAGCTGGTTGGACAGTGGGATAGCAAGCTGGCTTAAATCGCCAGCCACCTTGCTGGTGAGCTGGCTAGCCAGTCAGCTGAACTAGCTGGCCACCTACCTGACCAGCCTGCTAACCATCTGTCTTAGTTGCCAGCCACCTACCTAGCCAGCCAACAAACCAGCTGTCTTACTAGCTGACTTAACTAGATAGCCATCCAGCTAGCGAA
>NW_006960782.1:0-1078 GCF_000164805.1 Carlito syrichta
GGAAATCAAATACAACACATGAAGGTGCAGATGTCTGTAGCTTGTCATGCTCAATTTAAATGGATTTGTGTTACACCTTTGCCATATGATGATCAGAATGTCAGTTGGACAGATGCTCAGAAACATCTTATGGGAGTTTGGCAGTCTTCTAATTCTTCTTTAAACATTCAACAGTTCCATAGTCAGATTACTGCTATTTCTCAGGCACATCTCTCCTCACTTTCATTTTCTCAACTAGCATCTAGATTTACTTCTTCCCTTTCTCAGTTTGTGACTTCCAATTCTGTTTGGAATCTGATCTATAATTTCATTGCTATTGGTATGATTGTTCTTTTTCTGCTGTTTATTATTCCAGTCATCATCCAATGTTTAAGTAAAGAGTTCAACGTAATTCTGATAATATTCATTTGGGAGTTCTTGCTAATAAAACAAAAAAATAATGATGTCATCTATCAGCTGGTCACTTATGTCATAAAGGCTAATATTTTATGTCATCTGTGTCATCTGCTCACCATTCTTCACTCTCCCTGTGTCCCGTCAAGTCTTTACGCTCTTGGTATTCAGTGACGGGTAAGATTCCAGCCACCTGGTATGAACCGAAGAAAGGCATCCTCCGCCTGGAGGGAGGACCAGCCAATAACGGGTAACAACTATGGTGAATTGAGAACAGCCAAAGACATTAGCCAAGATGTTTAATGTATGTTTTTAATAAAAAAGCAGGGAATGTTGGGAGCAAACATCTATAGCTACATGGCTGAGGCCTGTAAAGGCCCCTCTGAAGATCGCCTCTGACATACGATATCAGTTATATCTATGATATTGGTGTGTGATTAGTGACCGGTGTGCATACATGGCAGTAAAACTTATAAGTAAATCTCTATACACCTGATGGAAAGTTGCACAGCACAATTATTCTATATGACCTTTTCCCTTCTAAGTTGTACTTCTTTCTAGATATTTTTAAACTTCTATTTCCTGGTAGACTGGTTAGTCAGCTCTTGTTCCCAAAGACAGTTTCTCCTAGGATTAAGATTAGAAACTAAATTAGCATAATAGTTTTATTGCCCTGCCTCTAACC
>NW_006960783.1:0-3264 GCF_000164805.1 Carlito syrichta
TTCCAAATGACTTCTAAGCAAACTATCTTTCCTGATCTAATTTCTGAGCAATCTTTGCATCTTACCCATGGCACTGGCCCACAGATCTGACAGTCACCTCCTTTCATGGTTATGCCTGCATGTTGACTTTGTTTATTTTTTCTTCATAGTATTTTCTGCTGCCTGTGTTTGTATCCTTGTGCATCTGTCCTCCTGCAAGAATGTAGACTCCACTTGGATGGAGACCTTGTCTGTCTTGTTCTTGGCCGTGTCATCAGTGCCTAAAACACTGCCCAGCCTATGCAAGACACCCAGCTATAAATGATACCAAGCACTGTATCTATACCATGAATTATTACCTTCATTTTATTCTCTAAACAACCAGTACGTAAGTACATTTATTACTCCCTCTTATAAAGGTGACACTGAAATGACATCTTTATTTTGTTTTTTGTTTTTGTTTTGAGTTGGAGTCTCACTCTGTCACCCAGGCTGGAGTTCCATGGCATGCTCACGGTCCTCAGTGTCACCCTGCTGGGCTCAGGCATTCCTTCTGTCTCAGCCTTCAACGTAGCCAGAACTACAACTGCATGCTACCATGCCCGGCTAATTTATTTATTTATTGTAGAGATGAGGTCTCACCAATTTTCCCAGGCCAATCTCGAACCCACAGGCTCAGGTAATCCACTCACCTCAACCTCCCAAAGTGCTGGAATTACAGGCTGAGCCACCAAATCTGGCCAAAATGACATCTTTAAATTGCTATAAAGAGGCCAGGAGCAGTAGCTCATGCCTGTAATGCTAGCACTTTGGGAGGCCAAGGCAAGAAGATTATTTGAACCCAGGAATTTGAGACAAGTCTGGGCAAGAGTGAGACCTCATCTCTGCCAAAATAAAGTTATCCAGGCATAGTGGTGGGCACCTGTAATCTCGGCTACTTAAGAGGATGAGGAGGAAGGAGCACCTGAGCCCAGGAGGTCTAGGCTGCAGTGAGCCATGATGGTGCCACTGCACTCCAACATGGGTTACTGAGACTCTGACTCAAAAAAAATTGCTATAAAGACAAAAGAGGCCGAGCTTGGTGGCTCAGCCTGTAATCCTGCACTTTGGGAGGCCGAGGTGAGTGAATTGCCTGAGTTCGCAGGTTTGAGACCCGCCTGGGTAACTTGGCAAGACCTTATCTCTACAATAAATCAAAAAAATCAGCTGGGCATGGTAGCGCATGCTTGCAATTCCGGTTACTCGGCAGGCTGAGGTGGAAAGATCACCGGAGTCCAGCAGTTTGAGGCTGCGGTGGCCGGGAGTGGCCACTGTACTCCAGCCTGGGCAACAGAGTGAGACTACAACTCAAAAAACAAACAAACAAAAAAGACAAAAGAGACCCTGCCAACCCAGAATGTCCACTGAAAATGATCTTCAAATATGAAAGCAAAATAAAGATGTTTCCAATCAAATGCGGAGGGGATTCATCACCGGCAGATGTCTATGCCACCAAAAAATATCTAAGAAGTAGTTTATCACATGAAAACATGGAAGGACATGAAGAGACTCAGACTAGCAGAAACAGCCACCACATGCACAACGTGAAAGGATGATGACTCTTGTCAATGGCAACATCTTGTGGAATCCATGACAAATAGGAACAGAGGATGAGAAGGAAACACATAAAGCAAAAGTCAAAGACAAATATTGAAATTTCTGGGATAATCATCATGAGAATAAAAGTCAAACCAAAAAGCTGAGAAGAAAAATGAATCACCAAATATATTTAGTTTGCTCCAAAGATGGCAAGAAAGTAAAAATAAAGCAACAGGAAACAGATGGAATAAATACAAAATGAATAGCAAGATGATATACTAAGACTGAAATGTATTAATTACATAAATTTAAATGAACTGACCATTTTAATTGGAAAAAGATTATCTGGCTGGCCTTGGTGGCTCAGCCTATAATCCCAGCACTTTGGGGCCAGTCTGAGCCCACAGGTTCAAGACCAGCCCAGGCAATTTGGTGAGACCTCATCTCTACAACAAATCAAAAATTAGCTCGATGTGGTAGCACACACCTGAAGTTCCAGCTACTTGGAAGCCTGAGGCAGAAGGATCACTGGAGCCCAGCAGGTCAATGCTGAGATGGCTGGGAGCATGCCACTGCACTCCAGCCTGGGTGACAGAGTGAGACTCCAACTCAAAAAAAGAAAAAAGTAAGAATGTAAGGTTGCACTAGTTTACACTCCCACCAACAGTGTAGAAGTGTTCCCTTTTTGCCACATCCTCTCCAGCAGCTGTTATTTTTTGATAATTGCCATTCTGATTGGAGTTAGGTGGTATCTCAGTGTGGTTTTGATTTGCATCTCCCTGATGATTAGTGAGGTTGAACATTTCTTCATGTGTCGGCTACTCGGATGTCTTCCTTTGTGAAGTGTCTGTTCATATCTTTTGCCCATTGTATAATGGGGTTGTTTAAGTGAAACTGTTGCAAAACTCAAATAGTCAGCAAATTTAAGAACTCCAGCACTTGGGCCAGGCAGAGGTGGCTCATACCTACAATCCCAGCACTTTGGGAGGCTGAGGTGAGAGGACTGCCTGAGCCTGAGGTTCAAGACCAGTCTGGACAACTTGGTGAAACCTTATCTCTACAATAAATCAAAAATTTGCCCAGCATGGTAGCGTGCACCTTGAGCTCTGGCTACTTGGAAGGCTAAGGTGGAAGGATCACCGAACCCAGCAGCTGTGAGCGTGCCACTGCACTCCAGCCTGAGTGACAGAGTGAGACTTCAACTCAAAAAAAAAAAAAGAAAAAAGAGAATCTGTTAAACTAGATGAGGTGCAAAAGGGCACACTTTAAATATAAAAAAACACAACACTGAAAGTAAATTAATGAAAAAATGCAGCATAAATATTCTAATCTGAAGAAGCGGAGTATAGCAATATGAGCATCAAAATAGATCTTAAGACAAAATTAATCACTAAATACTGAGGGACATTTTATAACAAAATCATCCCAACATAAAGATATACCAAGTTTAATTTGCAGATACCTAATAGTATAGCTTCAAAATATACAACACAAAAATCTACAGAACTAAAATTATGATTCATTGAAGATTTAAACACACATCTCAATAACTGAGGGAACACACAAGAAAAAAGTATAAAGCAGATAGAATATTTGAACTGCATAATTAGCCTGACTTAATGCCATATATAAATAGTATGCCCCACAAATGCAACAAAAATATTTTCAATTTTTGTAAAGGTGCAGAATGCTGCAACAGTCACTTCC
>NW_006960784.1:0-720 GCF_000164805.1 Carlito syrichta
GATACAAAATCTATCTGCAGATCCCAGTGTGCACTGACAGGGGCACCCTGGAACCCACTTTCTGCTGCCTTATAATATGTCCATGCACTGGGAGTATAAGTTTGCTCCCTGGAAGCAAAATAAGGTAAGAAAAAGGAAAATGATGGAAAACGGAAGGAGGGGTATTAAGAGGAATGTAGAGAAAGAAAAGAATAAGAGGGAAAACAGACAGATGTACCAACTAACAAGTGAAAAGAGACACAAAGACAGAAAAGAGTAAAAAAAAAGTAAAACATACAGATAATCATACAAACACACAGTCTAACAAAAATCTGTCTATTGATATACTCTTTGCATACAAACAGGAAGCTTAAAGAATAGGGGGAAAATTAATCCATATAATAACAGAAACAAAGCAAGTATGATACTGTTATCAAAAACAGAATGAAAGAGAAAAGACTAAAAACAAACAAACAAACAAACAAACAAAAATGAGCAAAACAAACAGACAAAAAATAAAAAAAATAAAATAAAGGAATCTAACTCACTCTGAGGTCATTACCGTAAGTCCAAAAGTCCTTTCAGTTCTGATCTCTAGCCCCTCCCTTCTGCTCTTAGAGCATGTAGATAGGGTTGCTCACTGCTTGGGTCAGATCCCCCAGGCCTACTTTGGAATGAGGGCAGATCTGATGTGACTCAGTGGGCTGCTGCCTGTCAAGTCTGCCGCTCAGATCTGACCTG
>NW_006960785.1:0-842 GCF_000164805.1 Carlito syrichta
TATCTCCGAAACATGAGATGATTCGAAGCCTGATTCTTGCTTATCCTGTAGCAAGACACCTTGAGAATTATTCGTATGGGGACTAGTGAATCACAGATACCTTATCCTTCGTTAGTGAAGTGTCATGTAGTGTCCTGTATATGAGGACTCCCTTTCCTCAGAATCCTGTTTGGAAATCCTGATTCTTGTTTAGCCCTTAGCATGATGTCTTGTAGATATTATGACGAAGGAACCGTGTAAAACACGTTTCTTATTTCTCCTTAACAAGAGATCGTGTAGATTCTGTATATGAGGACTGCTAGTACCTATGTTTCAGCTTCTAAACCCTGATTCTTGTTTAGCACACAGCAGATAACCTGTTGATTTTTAGGACTGAGGACTGATATAACCTCGATTCTTTTTCTTCCTTGGCAAGGGGCCGTGTATTTTTCTGTATATTAGGACTCTCATTACATAGATCCTGCTTCGAAACTCTGATTCTTTTTTAGCCCATTCCAAGATGCCTTGTAGTATTTTGGGATTGAGGACACGTGTAACACATATTCCTTATTCTTTCTTACTAAAAGTCATGTAGTTGGCTGTATATAAGGAATCCAGTTCCCAGATTCATGGGCGAAATCACCCTGATTCATTGTTAGCACATAGCAAGAGGACTTGAAGTTTTTTTGGGATTGAGGACACGAGTAACCCAGATTCCTTATTCTTACTTAGCAATAGGCAGTGCAGTTTCCTGTATGTGAGGACTCCCATTACCCAGAATCCTACTTCAAAAACCTGATTCCAGAATGTTTACCTCTTTGAAAGATGGCCTGTAGTTTTTGGGATTGAGGACTCTTGTAAAC
>NW_006960786.1:0-601 GCF_000164805.1 Carlito syrichta
GGCTGGAATGACAGACATGCACCACCATGCTCGGCTCTTTTTTTGGCTTCTTGTAGAGATGAGGTCTCACCATGGTGCCCGGGCTGGTCTCAAACATGGGGTTCAGATCACCCTCTTGCCTCGGCCTCTCAGAGGCTGGGATGGCAAGTGTGAGCCCCTGTGCCCAGCCTTCACACCCCTTTTGGAGTCCCACCGTGAGAACCAACCCCTTCTGATGACCCATATCCCCAGAGTGGGTGGCAGGGGTAACCCGCCCAACCCTGCCTAGGGAGAGTACCTGGTCCAGGGGTGTGTCTCCACCGGGTTGCCCACACCTCCACCCGCCTCATGCCCAGTGTGGATCTGCTTGATTCTCCCAGGGGCCACGTCAGGGAAAGGGATCCAGAGACTCTCAAAACTTTGGGTAGTGGGGACGGCTGGGTCACTCATGACTGTCTCATTGTCACTTGGGTAGCCCGGGATGCAAAGATGACTGGAATCCGGGAGATCAACACCAGTCTGGACACCATGGCATGCCCCCACCTTTGACCCCATTAAAAACCCATAAAAACCTTGAGTGATGTCATGCCTGTGAAGGAGGATCACCTCTGGCCCAGAGTTA
>NW_006960787.1:0-651 GCF_000164805.1 Carlito syrichta
CCGACGTGGATGTACAAACTCTTAAATACAAATCCTCATATGCCCAAATGGTGACCAGGGCCCTGAAATCCAAGATTGCTGGATCAGGTTTAAGAATATGTCCGAACTATGTAGGAATTCCTAAAGCCAAGTTTCGAATATCAACCATATAATCCAGCAGTAGTTTTGGAATTAGGAGGAAATTATGAAGCCAGAAATTGCATTATAAAATGTGGAGATGATTCCTTGCGTTGTGGAATCTGGCCTTCCAGCCTCCTGCAAAACAAGTGGAGTAGATAGCCACATTCTCTGTTACAACTAACAAGAGGAGCAGCAGGTCCGTGGGGATCGGTAATGTCAGATTTGTGGTATGGATATAGGAATAAACTCTGAAAAATGTGAGGAACAGGACTCCAAAATTCCTGATTAGTATTCAGAAATATGCTGTAGACTTCTAGGTTTGAAAACTACCTGAAGTCAGGGAAAAATTAACCACTGCTCAGAAGTTTGCTGGTCACGTGGAAACTGATTTCCTTGTTCCACATTGGTAATATGAGTAGAAGTTTTCTGGAGACACAGTGTCCCAGATTCCTGCTTCATTCTCAGCAAAACGACCAAGTGTTTCTGGTGTCCTGGAAGTCCAGACTCTTGGTTTCCAATGAAAAGACTCCA
>NW_006960788.1:0-737 GCF_000164805.1 Carlito syrichta
AACCTTCAGGTGGGTGGGGACGATTGGGAAACTCACACCTGTCTCCTCGACACTCAGTGAGGTCAAGATGGTAAAATGACCAGAGCCCAGGATCTTGAGACCAGGCTGGACAGCATAGAAAGCCCCCACCTCGACTCCAAGCAAAACCCAGAAAAGCATGAGTGAGAGCAGGCCTTGGCAGGAGAATTGCCCCTGGTCCAGAATTCAAGACCAGGCAGGAAGACCAGGATGTCGACCAATTGGAATGTCTGTGATCGCAGCAGTTTGGGAGGCCCAGGCTGAGAGGATGACATGAGTTGGAGGGTTTGAGAGCAGTCTGGGGAACTAGTGAGGAAAGGAAAGAAAGAAAGAAAGAAAGAAAGAAAGAAAGAAAGAAAGAAAGAAAGAAAGAAAGAAAGAAAGAACTAAGGAAGGAAGGAAGGAAGGAAGGAAGGAAGGAAGGAAGGAAGGAAGGAAGGAAGGAAAGAAGGAAAGAAGGAAAGAAAAAGAAAGAAAGAAAGAAAGAAAGAAAGAAAGAAAGAAAGAAAGAAAGAAAGAAAGAAAGAAAATGAAATCCATTTTCCTCCAAAACTTCTGCCCTCAGTCCTCCCCCCCCACCTCCCACACATGAGGGTTCCCCAAGCTTGGCAATCTCCAGTCCAACTTCCCCCAAAATGGCTGCCCGTGCTTTGATGTAGTAGTTTCCCAAGGCTACCTGACTGGGTTCCTGTCGGCTTTTCCTCTCTGAGGTGAGAAAC
>NW_006960789.1:0-1094 GCF_000164805.1 Carlito syrichta
CCTAAGAAGCTACGCTGCCACCAGACCACCTCTACAAGAAACACTTAAGAAAGTACCGAACACAGAAGAAAAAGAAAAAAGAACAACAACATTCTTCACAAGAGTACAGGCAAAAGATTAAAAACACACATGAACCAACTCCAGAACCCAAAGAAAGACAACAAACAAACAGGATCAACTCTGTAAGAACCTTATGACAGGGATCAACTCTTGCATTTCAATTATTAGCCTAAATGTGAATGGACTAAATGGACAACTGAAAAGACATAGAATGACAAAATGGATGAAATATAAGCAGGCAACAATCTATTGCCTTCAAGAGACTCACCTCACTAGAAAGGACACCCGCAGGCTCAAAGTAAGAGGTTAGGAAGCAAACTTTCAGGCGACCGGAATACAAAAGAAAGGAGGAGTAGCGATCGTAATTTCAAACAAAATACCCTTCAAGCTATTAAAAATCAAAAAAAATACAGAAGGCCACTACATAACGATAAAAGGCTCAATCCATCAACAAGAAATATCTATCCAAAACATATATGCACCCAACATAGGTGCGCCAACTTTCATAAAACAACTTCTAGGAAAACTAAAGAAAGATATTGATTCTAACACCATCATAACTGGGGACTTTAATACCCCACTCACAAACCTAGACAGATCATCAGGACAAAAAATCAGCAAGGAGATCCGGAACCTCAATGTGACTTTGGACCAAATGGACTTAATTGATACCTACAGAACACTCCATCCAAAGACCACAGAATACACATTCTACTCATCACCACATGGAACGTATACTGAGATCGACCACGTAATTGGCCATAAATCAAGCATAAGCAAATTTAAAAAGACCAAAATTCTACCATGCACCTTCTCGGACCACAGTGGAATAAAAATAAACATTGACACCAAAAAAGTCCCCCCCAAAACCCACAAAGACATGGACACTAAAACAGCATGATGCTAAAACAGCTCCTGGGTCAATGATGAAATCAAAACAGAGATCAAAAGATACCTGTAAACAAATGAAAATGAAGAAACATCTTACCAAAATCTCTGGGACGCCTTGAAGCTGTAGTAAGAGGGGAAATTTA
>NW_006960790.1:0-602 GCF_000164805.1 Carlito syrichta
GACAGATTTGTGGTACGGATATAGGAATAGTTCCGTAAAATGTGGGGACTGGGACTCTCAAATTCCTGATTAGCATTTAGAAAAATCTTACAGGCTTCTAGGTATGAGAATTTCCTTAAGCCAGGGAAAAAGTAGCAACTGCCCAGAAGTTTGCCTGTCACATTGAAACTGGTATTCCTTGTTCCACATTGGTAACATGAGGAGAAGCTTTCTAGGGACATAGTGTCTCAGATACCTGTTTCGTTCTCAGCCATTCGACCAGATGTTCCCCAGTGACCTGAAAGTTCAGACCCATGGCTCCCAATAGAAAGACTCCAGAATATTCCTGTGGACTTGGAAACCAAGACCCTGGTGCCCCCCCCAAAATACCTACTAAATATGGTGCAACACCCAAATCCAAGGTCCAAATTCCAAATAGCTGAGCTACCAGAAGTTTCTGAAGTACGAGGTAACCCTGAACTCAGGGCTTACATTCAAAAATCCCGAGATGATTACTTGTGTCCTGGAATTTGGCGTTAGAGGATCCAGATTTTAAATGGACTTGTAGTGCCATATTTTCGTTTAAACTATCGAGAGGACTAGAATGTTACTGGACTTCTGGA
>NW_006960791.1:0-715 GCF_000164805.1 Carlito syrichta
CGGGACTGCAGATGCCACCATGGCCGACTCCAGTGTTTGCATTCCAGGGAGCAACAAGTTCTCACCATGTGGCCCAGGAACGGGTAGAACTCCTGGGCTCCAGAGTTCACTCAACTTGAAATCCCCAAGTCACAGCCTGATTGTCTGCCGATCCACCATCTTTCTGGAACTCTAGTCCCAAGGCTGGGCCTCATTCCAAATGATCTCTGTTCACGATGATCCCAACTCCATAAACAAATGGATGCTCTTATTTTTTTTCCTTTTTTCCTTTCTTTATTTGAGTCAGAGCCTCCCTTCATTGCCCAGGCTGGAGGGCGGTGGCCACCACAGCATCATCCCACCACACTCTGGCTAGACTTTCCAAGATGCCACAACTTCAGGTGTGCGCCACCACCCCCGATTCATTTGGGATGGAGGGTAGAGACAAGGTCTCGCCAAGGTGCCTGGGCATGTCTTGAACCCTGGACCCATGGTGGCCACTGGCCTCAGCCTCCCAAAATGCGGGGATAACGAGGTGGAACCCCCGAGGCTGGACCCGATTCTTCATCAATAAAGAACCAGAAGGCCTGTCGCGACCACCCACACCTGGAATCCCAGTGTTCTGGGTGGCCGAGGTGAATGATGGCTGGAGCCCAGAGCCCAAGGCCAGACAGGACCATGCAGGAGACCCATTATTGCACCCATCCAAACAGGGGTCTGGGGCCTAGGTGCTCAT
>NW_006960792.1:0-722 GCF_000164805.1 Carlito syrichta
CATTAAAGCTTATCAAGAAGCCCTGTAGAGTTTGGCGAATGAGAACTCCAAGAACCCAGATTCCCTTTTCATTCTCAGCAAAATGCCTTGATTTTTCTTGTCGATGTGTATTCCAAAACCCTGTATACAAAAAGACAGATACCCACAAGTTTCCTAGGAATGGGGAATCCGTGATTCCTGGTTTCCTTTAAAAATACTTACTAAACATTTGGCACCTGCAAAACAGTCTGCCCCTCTCAAAATAAAAGGACAAATGGAAGTTTCAGAATTACAAGGCTCATCTTGAGACCAAGAGTTACATCCACATATGGCAAGATGATCCTTTTTGTGCTGGAATCTGGCCTTAGTTGTCCCGAGGAAGCTATCGGACTTGAAGTGCCAGGTACCCGTTTACAACTATCAAGAGGACCAGAATGTTGTTGGAGTCCTGAATTGACTGATTCCTAATATCCACATGCTAAATAGCTCCAAATCATGAGGGGAACTCAAAGCCCTGATTCTTGCTTGTCCAGTAGCAAGACGTCCTGAGAATTTTTTCGGATTGAGGACTCGTGTAACACAGATTCCTTATTCTTCCTTCACCGGAGGCCGTGTAGTGTCCTGTATATGAGGACTACCTTTCCCCAGATTCCTGTTTTGAAACCCTGATTCTTGTTTAGCCCTTAGCCAGACGCAATGTAGATTTTTTGATTGAGACCATGTAAAACAGATTCCTTATTTTT
>NW_006960793.1:0-725 GCF_000164805.1 Carlito syrichta
TAACTCCCTATCCCTGCCCCAAAGGTTGAAGGCTAAGAGCATTGAAAGTATTGTAGTAGCAATTTGGCTTCTGCAGCTCACCTGATAAGCCAAGAGCAGTGTAGGAATTGATAATACTGTTTTCTTCTGGAGCCCACATCTGGCCATGAACACTGTTTCTAAATGTAGCAGCCTCTATCTAACCTCTTGTGCACTCCACCATCAGGTCTCCTTTTCTCCTGATGCTCATTTCTACCTGGTCATTCCTGGGTAACAGCAAAGATTTTTAGAAAAATGAATTCTTGCTGGGACACAGTGGCTCAAGCCTGTAATCCCAGCACCGTGGGAGGCCAAGGCTTGAGGATTGCCTGATCCCAGGCGTTCGAGACCAGCCTGGGCAGCTTGGGTGTGACCTCATCTCTACAGTTTATCATAAACTTAGCCAGATGTGCTAGTGCATCCCCAACTCTAGCTACTTGGAAGGTTGAGGTAGAAGGATCACCTGAGCCTAGCAGGTCAACACTGGGGTGGCTGTGAACATGCCACTGCACTCCATCCTGGGCGGCAGAGCGAGACTCTGACTTAAAAAAAAAAAAAAGAAAAAGATAAAGAAAAAGAAATCCTTAACTTGTTAGGTAACATCAGAGCCCAGGAGTACAAGGTTATAGTGCACTATGATCTAATCTGTGAATAGCCACTACGTTATAGCCTGGGAAACATATGAGACCCCACCTTTGAAAACTCAT
>NW_006960794.1:0-696 GCF_000164805.1 Carlito syrichta
ACCAGGATGTTATGATTATTTTGTGGAGTTGACAGCAGGAAGGACTTTTATAATTAAGCAAGTTAAAATGTAGTTTTTCTCTTCCTTTCCTAGAAACGTGTTGTGCAGTGTCAATCAGTGCATTCCTCAAAGAGTGGTAAAGTCATGTACACACCTACATTGATGCTAACCTGCTAAAGGCTTCCACATTATCTGTGTAGCATCACTGTTGGTTAGAATTTGGCAAATAGATATAAAGATAAATTTTTAAAACAGTGTGACAAAAGCTAAAATAAATTAGCCATGTTTTTCTTGTATTTGCCACCAACAGGTGGCAGATGCATTCAACCATTCCGTTTTATGTATAACCTACTGACCATAATACACTGTTTTTTCATTTAATTGATTATTTGTTCTTCAAATTATGTATTTGGAAATAAGTAAAAGACAATCACAAAAAAGTGTCTTGACAAATTGAGTTTGAAGGAGGCTGACACAAATCTTAGATATTCCCAGAGATATATATGTATATAAATTTTGAGTTGGAGTCTCACTCTGTCACCAAGACTGGAGTACAGTGGCTGCTCCCAGCCACCGCAGCCTCGACCTGCTGGGTTCTGGCGATCCTTCAGTCTCAGCCTTCCAAGTAGCTGGAACTACAGGCACACACTACCACACCCGGCTCATTTTGATTTATGGTAAAGATGAGATTTCGCC
>NW_006960795.1:0-783 GCF_000164805.1 Carlito syrichta
TGGGCCTCATTCCAAATGATCTCTGTCTGTTCACGATGATCCCAACTCCACAAACAAATGGATGCTCTTATTTTTTTCCTTTTCCTTTCTTTATTTGAGTCAGAGCCTCCCTTCATTGCCCAGGCTGGAGGGCGGTGGCCACCACAACATCATCCCACCACACTCTGGCTAGACTTTCCAAGATGCCACAACTTCAGGTGTGCGCCACCACCCCCAGTTCATTTGTGATGGAGGGTAGAGACAAGGTCTCGTCAAGGTGCCTGGGCATGTCTTGATCCCTGGACCCGTGGTGGCCACTGGCCTCAGTCTCCCAAAGTGCGGGGATCACGAGGTGGAACCCCCGAGGCTGGACCCGATTCTTTATCAAAAAAGAACCAGAAGGCCTGTCTCGACCACCCACACCTGGAATCCCAGTGTTCTGGGTGGCCGAGGCGGAAGGATGGCTGGAGCCCAGGAGCCCAAGGCCAGACAGGACCATGCAGGGAGACCCAATTTTTGAACCCATCCAAACAGGGGGTCTGGGGCCTAGGTGCTCATCATCATGGACACTCCATTGGCTGAGGAGGGAGGATTGCTCGAGCCCGTGATTTCGAGGCTGGTGGTTAATGGTGGTCCTGTCCATGGGCCCCAACCTGGGTCACAGAGCCAGACCCTGTCTCCAAAAACATCAGAATCATACACAGATTCTCAAGTACGCCTGGTGTGTTCACAAGGTGACTGGTTTTAAAGCCAGGAAAAATGGAATTTGAAGGGAAAAAATTTCCCCAGGTGAGGGCTGTGTCC
>NW_006960796.1:0-3925 GCF_000164805.1 Carlito syrichta
TTCAGAACTTTCCAGATGCTCTGTAAATTTTTGGGATTGAGGACTCGTGTAACCCAGATTCCTTATTCTTTCTTAGCAAAAGGTCATGGAGTTGCCTGTAAATAATTACTCCATTTTCCAGATTCATTCTCGAAAACACAATGATTCGTGTTTAGCCCATAGCAAGATGACCTTAAGCTTTTTTGGGATTGAGCACCCGAGTAACGCAGATTCCTTATTCTCTCTTAGCGATAGGCAGTGAAGTTTCCTGTATTTGAGGACTCCCATTACCGAGATTCCTACTAAAAAACCTGATTCGAGATTACATTTTAGGAAGACGACTTGTACGTTTTGGGATTGAGGACTCATATAAGGAAGATTCCTTATACTTCCTTAGCAATATGAGGTATAGTTTTCTGTATATGACGACCACCATTACCCAGTTTCCTGCTTCACTCTGCAGGATGCCGAGACAGTTCCTGGTGACTGAGAAATCCAGTTTTTTGGATATCAACAGAAAGACTTCCATAATGCTCTTTGGGAACTGGAATCCAAGATTCCTGGTTCCACTTCACAAGACCTCCCCAAAATGTGGAATATTCCAAACCCAAAACCCCATTTCCTACCTGCCCACTCACAAGAATTTTTTGTACTATGAGGTCACCTGAATCGAGGAATTTTGTACCAATGTAACTTTTGATTCTGGGGAATATGATTATGGTCTTAGATGGTCCCAGGAAACAAAAGGATTTCTAGGGCCAAATCCTTGATTACAACTAACAAGAACACCAGAAAGATCCTGAGGATCTGTAATGACAGATTTAGCGTACCCATGGAACAAGTAGCTCTGAAAATGTAGGGATGCAGAAGTCCAGATTGCTGATTAAACCTTATCAAGAGGCCCTGTAGATTCCGGAAAATGAGAACTCCTAGAACTGAATTTCCTTTATACTCTCAGTAAGATGCCCTGATTTCTCCTGTAGATTTGGATTCGAAATTCAGTATATCAAAAGACAGATGTCCAGAAGTTTCCTAGGTTCGTGCATTCCATGATTCCTCGTTACCATTAAAAGAACGTAGTAAACATTTGGCAAGTGCAAATCCCTTGTCCCATCTCAAAATAAAAAGAGACATGGTAAGGGAAGTATTACAGTGTTCACCTTAAGACCAGAGTTACATCCAAATATGGCAGGAATATTCATTTTGTCCTGTATTATGGCCAAAGTTGTTGTCAGTAACCTAAGAGACTTGGAGTCGCCAATACCATTTACAACTTTTAAGAAGACCATAATGCTGCTGGAGTCCTGATATGACCGATTCATAATATCCTAATGATAAATTGCTCTGAAACGTTTGGGGAGCTTGAAGATCTGTTTCTTGGGACCATTTTAATAATATGTACTAAATATTTGGCAACTGCAAAACCCTCAGCCTCTCTACAAATGAAGTACAAAATTTAAGGATTACCAAGTTCATCTTAAGACCGAAGTTACATCCAAATATGGCAATGTAATACTTTTTTTCCTGTAGTCTGGCCTTAATTGTCCCGAGGAACTTAAGGGATTTGTACTATCAGATAGACGATTGCAACTCTCAAGTGGACTAGAATGTTGCGGGAGTCCTGAAATGACTGATTCATAATACCCACAAGCCAAATATCTCTGAAATATGAAACGAGCTCAAAGCCTTGATTCTTGTTTATATCACAGCAAGACACCCTGAGAGTTTTTCAGATTCTGGACTTGTGTATCACAGATTCCTTATTCTTCTTTACCGCTGGGCCATGTAATGTCCTGTATATGAGGACTCCCGTTCCCCAAAACCCTGTTTGGAAACCCTGATTCTTGTTTTGCCATTAGCAGGATATCATGTAGATATTGTGATGGCGGAACCGTGTAAAAGTGGTTTCTTAGTTCCCCTTAGCTGGAGATCATGTAGATTCTGCATAAGAGGACTGCTATTACCTATATTCCAGCTTCTAAACCCTGATTTTTGTTTAGCCTACAGCAGATGGCCTGTTGATTTTAAGGACTGAGGACTGCTATAATCACAATTCTTTTTTTTTTCCTTGGCAAGGGGCTGTGTATTTTTCTGTATATTAGGACTCTCATTAGATACATCCTGCTTCGAAACTCTGATTTTTTTAGAACTTTCCAAGATGCTCTGTAGATTTTTGGGTTTGAGGTCTCATGTAACCCAGATTCCTTATTCTTTATTAGCAAAAGATCATGTAGTTGCCTGTAAATAAGGACTCCATTTTCCAGATTCATGCTCAAAAACACCATTATTCGTGTTTACACCACAGCAAGATGACCTTAAGCTTTATTGGGATTCAGGACCAGAGTAATGCAGATTCCTTATTCTTACTTAGCAATAGGCAGAGAAGTTTCCTTTATGTGAGGACTCCCATTACCCGGATTCCTACTTCAAAAATCTGATTCGTGATTACTTCTTAGGAAGACGACCTGTAGTTTTTGGGATTGAGGACTCATATAATGAAGATTTCTTATACTTCCTTAGCAATATAATGTGTAGTTTCCTGTACATGACGACCTTTATTACCCAGCTTCCTGCTTCACTCTGCATGATGCCAAGACAGTTCCTGGTGACTGAGAATTCCAGTTTTTTGGATATCAAGAAAATGACGTCCATAATGTTCTTTGGGAACTGGAATCCAAGATTCCTGGTTCCCTTTCACAAAACCTCCCCAAAATATGGAATATTCCAAACCCAAAACCTCAATTGCTACCAGCCCACCCACAAGAATTTTCTGTACATTTTCTGTATATTGAAGTCACCGAAATCAAGGAATTTTGTACCAATGTAACTTTTGATTCTGGGGAATATGATTATGGTCGTGGATGGTCCCAGGGAGCAAAAGGATTTCTAGGGCCAAATACTTGATTACAACTAATAAGAGGACCAGAAAGATCCTGAGGATCTGTAATGACAGATTTAGCATATCCATGGACCAAGTAGCTCTGAAAATGTAGGGAGCAAGAAGCCCACGATTCTGATTAAACCTTAGCAAGAGGCCCTGTAGATTCCGGAAAATGAGAACTCCTAGAACTGGATTTCCTTTTAATTCTCAGTAAGATGCCCTGATTTTTCCTGTTGATTTGGATTCCAAATTCAGTATATCAAAAGAAAGATGCCCAGAAGTTTCCAAGTTTTGTGGATTGCCTTATACCTGGTTACCATTAAAAGTATGTAGTAAACATTTGGCAAGTGGAAAACCCTTGTCCCTTCTCAAAATAAAAAGAGACAAGGAAGGGGAAGGATTACAGGGTGCAGGTAAGGACCAGAGTTACATCCAAAGATGCCAAGAAGATTCTTTTCATCCTGGAATCTGGCCATAGTTGTTCTGAAGAATCTAAAGGGCTTGGAGTGCCCAATACCATTTACAACTTTTAAGAGGACCAGAATGTTGTTGGATTTCTGAAATGACCGATTCATATTATCCGAATGCTAAATTGCTCTGAAACATTTGGGGAGCTTGAAGAACTGTTTCTTGTTTGTCCCATAGCAGACAACCTGGGAAATTTTTGGATTGAGGGCGCGTACAACAATGATTCTTTATTTGTACTTAGTTGGAGGCCATGTAGTGTCCTGTATGTGAGGACTCTCTTTCCCTTGAATCCTGTTTCGAAACCCTGATCCTTGTTTAGCTCTTCGTAAATAATCATGTAGATTTCTTGATAGAGGAACCATGGAAAACAGATTTCTTCTCTTTTATTAGCAAGAGGTCATGTAGTTTCCTGTATATGAGGATTGCTATTATCCACATACATGCCTCTAATCCTTGATTCTTCTTTAGCCGTCGGCACGATGCCCTGTAGATTTTCAGGACTGAGGACTCGTATAACCCAGAATCCTTATTTTTAGCAACAGCCATGCAGTTACCTGTATATGAGTACTCCTGTTCACAGATACATGCGTCAAAAGG
>NW_006960797.1:0-781 GCF_000164805.1 Carlito syrichta
TCACAAATCGGGCATTGCCGATCCCCAGGAACCTGTAGCGCCTCTTGCAAGTTTTACCTGAGAATCAGGCCCTTTTGTTTCACCGGGTCCTGTAAGGCCAGATTCCAAAATACACGCAATCATCTGCCATTTGTTAATGTGATCACTGGCTTCAGGTTTACCTCGTAGTCCAGAAACTACTGCTGGACATTCGTTTTCGCATTGAGAATATGGGATAAGGGGTTCCCAAATATATAGGATGCATTCTTAAGGGGAAACCAGTAATCTTCGGTTCCAGGTCCCTGAGAAACTTTTTGGTGTATGAGTATTCTTATGTAAGATTTTGTACATCCACATCACCAGAAAACTTCCAGGCGTCTTACCGATAATAAAAAAAGGAATGAGAGTTATGGGAGGCCTCAATCCATTTCTACAGGGCTCCATTATACGGGCTTATCTGGAATCTGGGCTTATAGTTCTCTATATTCTTCAGAACAAATTGCCACTTGGAATGGACAACTGTCATTATAGATTCCCAGCAACCTTCTGGAGTTCTTGATTGTTGTAACCAAGAACAAGTTCGTGCAATTCAGTTGGGTTTCTTGGCACAACTAAAGCCAGCCTACAGGACTAAGGCATCATCTCACCATATGTGTGTGTAACTCTTCTCTTAAGATGTACCCAGTAACCCTAAAACTTCCGTTTGTGCATCTATTTGATATGGCCTGGGGGTTTTGAAGTAGCTAAGCATGTAGTACATTTTTTTATGGTACAAGGATCACGGATTCCACGTCGCTGGGAA
>NW_006960798.1:0-989 GCF_000164805.1 Carlito syrichta
ACGAGCACATTTATTTCTGCATCTTCTTCTCCAACCGACTTGAAACTAGCCCATCCAGACTGCTCCCTGGCAGTTGGGGTCCCGGCGGAATGTCGCGGGGCCCAGCGGTTTGTTGTGGCTACAGGATCCACGGTTACCAGGCAGGGCCCCGCGGTAGCCGGCGTGCCGTGGAGGGGCAGGGGTCCTCGGTGGAGCCCGGTCCGGAATGGCTCTCGGGCAGCTGGGCGAGGTGGGAGAGGAGCTGCTGGCCCAGGGCCCGAGGCCGCAGTTTACCTTCCGCAGCGTCCAGGGGCAGACCCTGGTGTGTCCCCCTCTCGTCGGCTTCCTGGTGGGTCTCTCACTTGTGTTCAGACCGGTTCGGTCTGTTCGGAGTCGGCTTTATGGGAGACGCGAGCGGCTGCAGAAGCGCTGGCTGCCCAGGTCGAGGAGAAATGCCGCCTCATCGACAAGCTCACGGCCGCCAGAGAGGAATATGCAGAGATCCAGTCATCTTGGGAGAAGGCCAAGCTGGAGACAGAATCTCTAAATCTGCCCAGCCTTAGAGACGCCTACGACAAGGTGAAGAACCCCAATTCGATGCTGAAGGAGGAATCAGCTTCCCTGGTCCAAGAAGTGAAAGACGAGAGGCAAAAACGCTCCAAACAGCAAGAAGAAATGGAGAAGATGCTGCGAACGCTGGAGTCTCTGGAGAGCTTGTGGAAATCACCTCATCACGGCAAGCCTTTCCAACCCTGCCAGGAGGCCTGGAACTGAGACCTGTGCTTCCCGGCCCAGGAGTGGACTGGATCTTCCAGCAGCGCTGCTCCCGCCCCTGCACTCAGGTGTTCACCCACCTGAGTTCACCTGACGGTCGTTCAGGTCAGTGGATCAAGGGGAGCCCTCCCTGGGCTAGAGATCCTCCATCTCCACATGCCAGGCATGGTAGTCAGCTCCTTCGTGACCAATTTTCCCAAGTGTAAGGAATATGGACCTTCCTGGAAAACACCAAA
>NW_006960799.1:0-739 GCF_000164805.1 Carlito syrichta
ATATGCAAGTAGTATCAGATGGCACTAATAAGGCAACTAGTATCAGACGGCACGAATAAGGCAATTAGTATCAGACGGCACTAATATGTCAAGTAGTATCACACGGCACTAATAAGGGAAGTAGTATTAGACATCACTAATAAGGCAAGGCGTGTTAGACGGCACTAATAAGGCAAGGAGTAGCAGATGGCACTAATAAGTCAACGAATATCAGATGGCACTAATATGAAAAGGAGTAACAGATGGCACTAATAAGGCAAGTAGTATCAGACGGCATAAAAAGGCAAGGAGTATCATATGGCACTAATAAGGCATGGAGTATCAGTCGGAACTAATCAGGCACGTAGGATCAGACGACACTAATAAGGCTAGGAATACCAGACGGCACTAATAAGGCAAGTAGGATCAGACGGCACCAATAAGGCAAATAGTATCAAATGGCACAAATAAGGCAAGTAGGATCAGATGGCACCAAAAGGCAAGTAGTATCACACGACAATAATAAGGCAATTAGGGTCTTACGGCACTAAGGAAAGTAGGATCAGATGGCACTAATAAGGCAAGGAGTATCAGGCGACACTATGAAGGCAAATAGTATTAGACGACACTAAGAAGGTAAGTAGTACCAGACGCCACTAAGAAGGCAAGTAGTATCTGACGACACTAAGAAGGTAAGTAGTATAAGACGACATTAAGAAGGCAAGTAGAATCATTCGACACTAAGAAAGCAGTAGTATCC
>NW_006960800.1:0-944 GCF_000164805.1 Carlito syrichta
AAGGAGCAAAGCATAAGACTAGTTCAAGGAAGAGCATCATAGGCAGAAGAAATTGCAAGTGAGTCACTGGCAAGTCATATACTTCGGAAGAGAGCAAAATGAAAAAGGTGTGTAATAATAAAGCAAAGTGAGAAATCATTTTTTTTTAATTTAGTAAAAAAAGCCAGTGCATTAATTTGTGCATATTATACTCTTATTATGTATAAATATGTGTAGAAAATGCCTAGTCGGTATAATAAAATGATTAAAAGTATGATTAAAGATTATTTTCAATTTTCACTTTGCCTTATTTTAGTTTTGTTTTTAAAAAACATTTTTCTAGCCGGGCCCGGTGGCTCAGCCTATAATCCCGCACCTTTGGGAGGCTGAGGTGAGTGGATTGCCTGAGCCTGCGGGTCCGAGACCCGCCTGGGCATGCGAGACCTCATCTCTACAATCAATCAAAAAATTAGCCGGGTGTGGTAGCGTGCGCCTGTAATTCCGGCTACTTGGAAGGCTGAGGCAAAAGGATCGCCAGAGACCAGCAGGTCAAGGCTGCGGTGGCCGGGAGCGGCCACTGCACTCCAGTCTGGGTGACAGAGTGAGACTACAACTCAAAACAAACAAACAAACAAAAAACATTTTTCTTCTATACTAAGGTTTGTATTTTCAGAATGCTTTGAACAGGGATGAACATAGCAACTGGAAGAAGTGAACAAATAGAACAATATAAAATAAAACCACATATTTGCTATTAAATACCAAATTTTTCAATTAAAATCATGCCAAGTTCTTAGTCTTGTACAAAAACTGATGGACAGAGATTATCAATAAAATATTTTTTATCCTCTTGTCTTAAAAATTTCTCAGCAAACAAATACCCTCACAAGAATCTTACTGTCTTATGGTGAGAACATCAACCTTGTGCTTAATCTAACTTATGACTTTATAGCAACTCACCAAAT
>NW_006960801.1:0-621 GCF_000164805.1 Carlito syrichta
CAGGGCCTGTAGTTTTTCGGGATTGAGGACTCATGTAACAAAGATTCCTTATACTTCCTTAGCAATAAGACGTGTAGTTTCCTGTATATGATGACTCCCTTTATCTAGATTCCTACCTCACTCTACAGGATGCTGAGACAGTTACTGGTGACCGAGAATTCCAGTTGTCTGGATATCAAGAGAAAGACGCCCATAATGATCTTTGGAAAATGGAATCCAATATTTCTGGTTCCCCTTCACAAGACCTCCCAAAAATGTGTAATCTTCAAAACACAACATCCCATTCCTCATATGCCCGCCATCAAGAATTTTCTGTAGTTTGAGGTCACCTGAATCGAGAAATTTTTACCAATATGCCTTTTGATTCTGGGGAACATTATTATGGTCATAGATATTACTATGACACAAAAGGATTTATAGGGCCAGTTCCTAGATTACAACTAACAAGAGGACCAGAAAGTTCCTGTGGATCTGGTATGACAGATTTATTGTATCCACGGAGCAAGTAGCTCAGAAAAATGTAGGGACCCAGAAGCCCAGATTTCTGATTAAACCTTATCAAGAGGCCCTGTAGTTTCTGGTTAATGAGAACGCCTAGAACCCGGATTTCTTTTTGCTCTC
>NW_006960802.1:0-780 GCF_000164805.1 Carlito syrichta
AACATCAAGAGAGTGGGGAGACACCCCACAGAATGGTAAAAATATTTGCTAACTATATATCTAACAGAGGCCTAACATTCAGGATCTATATGAAACTCAAACATGCCAAAAAGAAAAAAAAAGTCCCATTAAAAAGTAGGCAAAATAGATGAATAGACACTTCTCAAAATATTTATTGGCAGCCAACAGACACAAGAAAAAGTGTTCAGCCTCAGTAATTATCAGAGAAATTCAAGTCAAAACCACATTGAGAAACAACCTAGCTCAAGTAAGAATGACCATAATTAAAACAAACAGTAATGGATACTGACGAGGATGTGGAGAAAAGGGAACTCTCATACACAGCTGGTGGGAATGCAAACTAGTACAACCTGTATGGAAGACAGTGTGATGATTTCTAAGAGAAATAGAATTGACCTTCTATATCAAGCAACCCCCCTACTAGGAATATACCTGGAGGAACTCACAGCATTCTACAAAAAAGGTACCTGCACACACATGTTTACTGCAGCACTATTCACAAGAGCAAAAACATGGAATCAACCATGCTGCTCATCAAAACTAGACTGGAGGAGTTCCGATAAGATGGTGACAGTATAGGCGGGACCCTGAGATTCTCCGAAAGTGAGTTCCCCAAAAGACTTACTCTCCTTCCCCACCCCCCGCCCCCCACTAGTCACACTGGTCTGAGGTCTGAAGACCCTCAGACCCATGCAAGGCTGGGTATTGAGGCCTCTTGACTGCTAATGCTCCACTATAGGCGGCCCATGCCCCGGGCTG
>NW_006960803.1:0-3508 GCF_000164805.1 Carlito syrichta
TCACCAATGACTGGCCCAAGAATATGACAGGGATTAAGGAATGGATGGAAAGAGTGAATAAGACTCAACAAAGACAAGATGCAACACTGAAAGAACTTGTAACAGAGATTTTGGCAATAAAAATTTTATCCAGCCAGGCTCAGTGGCTCAGCCTGTAATCCCGTGCCTTTGGGAGGCTGAGGTGAGTGGATTGCCTGAGCCCATGGGTTTGAGACCCACCTTGGCAGCGAGACCTCATCTCTACAGTAAATCAAAAAATCAGCCGGGTGTGGTAGTGCATGCCTGTAATTCTAGCTACTTGGAAGACTGAGGTGGAGGGATCACTGGAGCCCAGCAGGTCGAGGCTGTAGTGGCTGGGAGCGGCCACTGCACTCCAGTCTGGGCGACAGAGTGAGACTCCAACCCAAAAAAAAATTAATCCAGGAAATAAATAACAAGATGACAAGCATGGAAAGCAGAATTAATCTAGCTGAAGAAAGAATCTCAGAACTTGAAGACCAGAACATGGAGTTAACCCAATCTGTAAAAAACATAGAATGAAGACTGAGAAAGAAAGAACAAAGCCTACAAGAGATGTGCAGTTATATCAAGAGGCTGAACCTATACCTGATTGGTATCCCGGAAAATGGAGAACAACTTGGAGAAAGTATTCCAGGAAGTATTCCAAGAAAACTTTCCCCATCTCACCAGAGATGTGATCAACCAAGCACAAGAGATACAGAGAACCTCCACAAGACATCAAATGAGAAGACCAACCCCTAGACACATAGTAATTCATCTATACAAAGTAGGCAAAAAAGAAAAAATCCTAAAGGCAGCAAGAAAGGTCAGAGTATCTACTGGGGAAAACCAATCAGAATAGCAGTAGATGTATTAGCAGAAACACTAAAAGCAAGAAGGGACTACAGCCCTATGTTCAAAGTCCTCAAAGATAAACAATTTCAATGAAGAATTTTCTATCCAGCCAAATTTAGCTTCTTCAGTGATGGAGAATTAAAATCATTACCTGATATTCAATCCCTAAGAGATTATGCAGCTTCCAGATCAGCTCTACAGGAGACTTATAAAAAGGCATTAAGCACAGAAAAACAACAACAACAACAGCAAACAAAAAAAGAATGACCACTGTCCCAAGAGAACAGCAGAGCACAGAATCAACAGAGAATACAGTGCAAAAAGAAACTTGAAAACACACACATACATCAACCCCAAAGCAAAAAGAAAACAAGCAAAGAAAAAACTTTATAAGAACCTCATGACAACAATAAACAATCACATTTCAGTATTCAACCTGAATGTGAATGGACTAAATGCATCACTGAAGAGACACAGAATGGCAAACTGGATAAGAAACCATGACCCAATTATTTGTTGCATCCAGGGGAATCATTTCACTGCAAGGGACACACACAGACTCAAGGTTAAAGGTTGGAAAATGAGTTTTCAGGCAAATGGATCACAAAAGAAGGCAGGAGTTGCGATCTTAGACAAAACAACCTTTAATCTATGAAAATTTCTAAAACACGCAAAAAGACACTACATAATGATAAAATATTCAATCCACCAATAAGAATTATCCATCCTAAACATATATGCAGCCAACACAGGAGCACCAGCATTTATAAAGCAACTACTAAATAAACTAAAAAAGATATTAACTCTAACACTATTATAGCAAGGAACTTGAACACCCCCACTGACAGTTCTAGATAGATCATTGAGACAAAAACAACAAGGAAATCCAAAACCTAAACTTGATACTCGACCAAATTTACTTAATAGATATCTACAGATTATTCCATCCAACAACCATAGAATATTCATTCTACTCATCTCCTCATGAAATGTACTCCAAGATTGATCACATCCTTAACCATAAATCAAGCAAAAACAATTTCCCTAACTCTGAAATCTTGCCATGCACATTCTCAGACAACAGTGGAATAAAAATAAATATCAACACCAACAACATTTCTACAAAGCCCACAAAGACATGGGCACTAAACAGCATGATGCTGAACAACTACTGGGTCAACATTGAAAATCAAAGCAGAAATTAAAAGATTCCTGGAAACAAATGAAAAGGAAAAATTATCTTACCAAAACCTCTGGGATGCCATGAAATCAGTTCTAAGAGGAGAATTTATATCTCTCTATGGGCACACATCAAGAAAACAGAAAGATCACAAGTGGAGAGCCTAACAAATCCCCTAAGGGAGCTGGAAAGAGAAGACCACCAAAACCTCAACTTTAGCAGAAGAATCCAAATACAAAAATAAGAGCTCAAATACAGGACATAGAAGACAAAAATATCATAGAAAACAGCAACATAAAAAATCGGTTCTTTGAAGGAATTAACAAGATTGATGGGTCTCTAGTTAGAATGACCAAGAAAAAGAGAGAAAAGTCAAAATAAACACAATCAGAAATACAAAAGATCAAATCACAATTGACCCCGAAGAAATACAAAGGATTATCAGAGATTACTATGTACACCTATATGGAAACAAACTTGATAACCTAAATAAAATGGAGGACTTTCTGATATCACACAACCTCCCTAGGTTGAAATAAGAAGATACTGAGACACTAAGTAGATGAATAACAACCCAGGAAATTGACTCTGTCATGCAAAAATACCTACAAAGCAAAACAAAAAAACGCTGGACCAGATGACTTTCCAGCAGAATTCTACAAAATGCACAAGGAAGAACTGATACCAATCCTATTGAAAGTATTCCAGGCAATTGAGAAGGATGGAATTCTCCCCACATCCTTTAATGAAACTAACATCACACTGATATCCAAATCGGGTAAAGATCCAACAACAAAATAAGAGAATTACAGGTCAATTTCCCTTATGAACATAGATACAAAAATCCTCAACAAGATTCTAGCAAACTGGATCCAAAAACACATCTCAAAAACCATCCACCATGACCAAGTAGGCTTCATTCCCAGGATGCAGGGGTGGTTCAACATTCACAAGACCATAAATGTAATAAAATACATCAGCAGATGTAAAAACAAGAAGCACATGTTTATCTGGTTAGATGCGGAAAAAGCTTTTGATAAAATCCAACCTCAAACATCTAGGTATAGAAGGAACATACCCCAAAGGAGTAAGTGCAGTCTATGATAAACCCACAGCTAACATATTGCTAAATGGACAGAAACTGGAAACATTTCCCCTGAAAACTGGAACAAGACAAGGCTGCCCACTCTTATCCCTCTTGTTCAGCATTGTGTTGGAAGTCCTAGCTTGGGCAATTCGACAACTGAAGGAAGTCAGGGGTATTCAAATAGGAAAAGAAGAAGTCAAGTTATCCCTGTTTGTGTCCTATAAGTGAATAATTTTCTGACCTAGGAAATAATGTACAAGTTTCTATTGAATCTACTCATATATTTTTATTTCAGCAATTGTTTCATTTTTATAACACCAAATCTTTGGAAAAAATCTCCTACATATTATCTTAAATATGTATATTATCCATATTATGTATCTATT
>NW_006960803.1:4611-9652 GCF_000164805.1 Carlito syrichta
TCAAATATGAATTTAAAAGCCAAAAAATAATGACATTTGTACATATGTTTATGTTGAAATACCCAAAGTGTATATAAAGGCAATGAAACACATCTTGAGTAACTCTACTATATTGGGTCATTCATTCTTCAATGAATTTTTATCTTTAACTTATTTAAAAATGTACATTCCATGCCAATTCTATTGCTAAGTATTATTAAGTTTTATTATTTCAAATAAGTTGTTTATATTTCCTCACTTTTGAAAATCTCTTACAAAAAACCTTCTGCAACTGAGCATATTTCAAATTCTTGCATTTAAGTGGGAAGTACTTTTTGTTATTGCAGAGAAAAAATGTATAAGGATTTTAAAACGTTTACATACAGACATCTAAAATAAATTGTTTGAATATGGTCTCTCCAGTAACATTGTTTTTTCTTATCTACTGGATCTTTCAGATTATCATAAAGTTGTTGTAATTTCTCACAAGTTAAAAAAAAGTCTCCCTTGATCTCACACCTATTTTCAGCAATGACTTTCATTTTCCAATTTCTTTGATCACTCATTTTATTATTTATTTATTTACTTTTTAAAGATCTGAAACAGAGTTTATTAGTAAGAAAAAGCAAAGGAAAAGAAAAGATTCAAAGCAGAAAGACCTGCCACAGGCAAGCTTCTTAAAAAAGAAAAACTGCACCTTAATCATTTTAAAAAGTTGTCAAATTGCCTGCTCTTCCATCTTGCCATTCCCCTTCAAAAAAACTTTTACTTCCTTCAATCCACTGACATTGTGTGTGTGTGTGTGTGTGTGAAACCCACTGACACTATGGGTGTGTGTATAACTTAATTTGACCTCCACATAAGACAATTGCATAAATAATTTATTTTCACAATATTTTATCAGAATTTGACACTGCTTATCATTCCTTCCTTTCTGGAATCTTCCTTCCAGAAGAAGGAACATTTTTTTTTGTTCCCCTCCTTCTCCACAGACCCCTTTCAGCTATTTTTGCTGAGTGTTTCTAAAAAATTATGAGGAATCTAAGGGCAAGCCTTCTAAACTATCTTTATGGTCTTCCCTCAATGTATAGGTGATCTTATTAGTTGTGTGATTCCTTTTATCATGTTTATATTGATGGGTCCAGAATTTGTATATTTGTTACTATCTAATCTTCAAATATTTTTGTCTATTAGATATCTCAAACTAACTGTGTCTAAAAATTAATTCTATGCATTCGCAAACTCCACAGTTTGCAAATCTCATGTGATTCCTCATCTTAGTAAATGCATTTATCTTCTAATGACTCAAGACAAATATACTCAAAGATATATTTTGTTTTTATTTGTATTCACTATTCTTCCTCACACCCAATATATCAGCAAGTCCTGTTGAGTGGTCCATTTATATAATTTATCCAAAATTTAAGTTTCTTACATTTATCTACTGCTGAATACTTAGGCTTTTAATATTGAACAATTTGACCCCATGTTCTCTATGCTATTTTTAAAATGCACACTGTGGGATCTCACAATCAGTGTTGATACAAGTCTCCTGTATCAGTTTTAGCTGTTTGGGGAGAATAAGCATGTATTTTGTAGTATCTCCTGAATTTTCCAAGGATAATTTTATATGTGTTGCCTTGATTATGTTCTATTATCAGACTGTCTCACATGTGGATCAGACTTATCAAGATGTCAAAATTAAGTAATTTTTATAGGATGCAATTAAAAATAAACACAGAAAATGTGATTTTGATTTTTTATTCTAGAACAGTACATTGTTATACCACCTATTATGTAACTTGAAAAATAATAACATGTAAACAAAGCTTTATCTTCTTTGCTTTCTCTTTTTTTCCAAATTCCCTTTCTTCAGAACTCTTTCTTTTGCATTTTATTTCTCTATTCAGCATGTATATCTAATTTTCTTATATTTCTGACATTTGTTTTACTAATTACAAATAAACCAATATTTATTCGCTTGTTAATCTCTATTTTCAATTCAAATATGTATTTGAACTATAAATTTGATCTAAATTTGAATTGTATTAATAGTTAAAGAGTGCCTCATTTTTACTATTTAATTTCTGTGATGTCCTAATTTGCTAAATAATTTGGATGACTTTCAGATGTCTTAAAGATAGTCACTCTCTAATTTGAAATTTTTATTTGATTGGATAAAATTTATAGATTTATTTTGTTTAAAATCAACTTTAAATTACTACACTTAACAACTATTGATACCGATGTTCTATGAAATTCTATTTTAATAATGTAGAACATAAAATAAATATATTTTTAAGATAAGAAGGGCATGAATAAGAAACATGGCATTTATTTTACAACACAATAAAATTAAACTAGTTTTGGTTATTTTGAACACGTTTGGCTATCAAAAGTTGAAACTATATTAACCGGAAATTCTGTGAAACATAAATGGGTGAGCAGCAGAAAATGCTGCTTTGTGACCCACATGGCTTAAAATTATGTCACAATTGAAGAAACAGGATTTTCAGCTTTTGTAGACAGCAAGCTGTGGTTATTATATATTTAATACTTAAGTTAACAAATATTTTATTGTTATAGTCATGATCCACAATATTTGGGTAACTAGAAAATAGCAGCATGGACAGCAATAGAGACTTTATACAGTGAACACAAGCATTGATGAGACAGCATCTTTTTGTACTTTTGAGTGTTGAATTAGTTTTCTAGGACTGCTCTGACAAAGTACTAAAAATGGGTACTTTGTGTCAAACAAAACAAACAAACAAATATATTATCTCACAGTTATGGAGTCTATAAAAACTGATCAAAGTGTCAACATGTTTGTTTTCTTCTATGGGCTATGAAGGTGATTATGTTCTAAACTCTTCTTCTAGCTTCTGGTTTCCTGAAAATCGTTGGACCAATATTATTTGTAATGGTTAATTTTATGTGACAACTTGAGTAGGGAATTTTATTAAATTTTATTTCTGGTATATGTGGGAGTTTATGTATTATATAAATTTTAAAATCAGCAGAATGAAAAAAAGCAGATTGTGTAGTTTTTTGTTTGTTTCTTTTACTTAAAGCATGATTATATAAAGATTTGAGGTTAAGAATTTTCAGTCCTCTTAAAATCATGAAATAAATAGTATACCCACATTGAAGATAGCAACATGAAAATATAATAACTACGTACATCTTTGTGAATCCTGTTAATTTCTGGGGGAAAAAAACAAAATCTTAGAATCACCACGTTTAATATTCCTATAGATTATATAATAAAGATATTTAATTATTTTAGTTAAATTTTATTTTTTTCATAGACTTGTACATAGTATGCTATAACTTACCTTGCTTCACTTTTTTTTTTTTTTGAGTTGGAGTCTCACTCTGTTGCCCAGATTGGAGTGCAGTGGCCACTCCCAGCCACCACAGCCTCGACCTGCTGGACTCCGGCGATCCTTCTGCCTCAGCCTTCCAAGTAGCCGGAATTACAGGCATATGCTACCACACCCGACTGATTTTTTGATTTATTGTAGAGATGAGGTCTCGCTGCCCAGGCGAGTCTCGAACCCACGGGCTCAGGCAATCCACTCACCTCAGCCTCCCAAAGGCGTGGGATTACAGGCTGAGCCACCAAGCCCAGCCGCTTTACTTATTTCTAATGCATAGTATAATTTCTTTGGGGACTAATGTAGAGAATAGAAGCATATGTGATTGATGAGTATTTATTTAAACACAGGTCATTTATTGAATAATTGCTGTACGTAAGACTTTCCCTCACAGTTACACTTTTCTCTTAAAATCAATGTCATTAAGCAGATTTTATTTTCACAAAATAAATACATTTAAGAACTATTAAATATTTTGAACATAGAAAAATTAACTAAATGTTATGTTGTGTGTTTCTCTCAGAATGCAGTTTATTCTTCATGCTGAGAGATGAGATTCATAATTTGGTAAGATTTATGCTACTAATTCTAGAGTAGGTGATGAGCATAAAAGAAATTATGCAGCAAAAAAATGATGAATACACAAGTTTGAAATAAATAATAGTTTCAAAATAAATTAATAGTTTGGCAAACACTTTCAAAGTAGAAAGGACCAAAAATATGGTACTTATAAGAAGACATAAGAACAATGGTTAGCACTTTTAGAAACTGGTGTTAAAAAATAAGAGCAGACTACATTATCTATAACAAAATATATATGGACATATACACAAAATATAATACATAAATATCTAAGATAAGTAAGTATTCACTTTTAATGGTTTTAATTTATATTTTTATACAGAGGCAATAATTCTGTCATATCTATGGACAAAAATGGATACTTTTTATTCTACATGAAAATAATGTTTTTGTTTGTTTGTTGGTTTTGTTTTTAAGTCAGAGTCCCACTCTGTCTCCCAGACTTGAGTATAGTGGCTTGCTCAAGGCCACCACAGCCTCAACTAGCTGGGCTCATATGATTCTTCCTCCTCAGCCTTCCAAGTAGCTGGAACTACAGGCGTGTGCTACCACGCCTGGCTAAATTTTTGATTTATTGTAGAGATGAGGTCTCACCAAGTTTCCCAGACTAGTCTTGAAAGCTTGGACTCAGACAATCCTTTTACCTCTGCCTCCCAAAGTGCTGGGATTACAGGTGTGAGTCACCACACTCGGTCTAGTTTGTCAGCTATTTTTTTTAAATGGTGGACATATATTTTATGATTGCTCAACACAATAATCTTACAAAATTCATTTTCACTACATATTGTTACAGTAAATTTACACATTTTAAAAATAAGCTAAATAAACAATAAGAAAATTTGGATTGTCCTCTTAGGAGATATTTTGTGAATACTGAAAAGTTTATGTTTGTCTGATATTTCCAGAGGTTCATAAATAACATTTGCAATAATTATAGCTAAAAATTCTTACAGAGAAATCATGCATATGTTAATTGAGAAATCTCCTTTTATTAAACCAATTTCTTAAATTGAAATAACATTTCAATTTCTTCAAAATCAAAGAAAGTTTTGTAAAAAGCTACATACTTCTCATTTCTTTGCAACATAATTTCTACAATA
>NW_006960804.1:0-655 GCF_000164805.1 Carlito syrichta
CAGGTTGACTGGTTGATGGGCTGCGAGAGCTCTCCATACATGAGGCTGAATAATCTGTTGGATGCTGTACTTGATAGTACTGGAGGCACCCATCCATTGGAATGTCACCTAGCTGTGGCAAGCGTAGAGCCATTATAAACCCCAGTCGCTCGGTGGCTCAGCCTGTAATCCTGCACATTTTGGAGGCTGAGGTGAGTGGATTGCCTGAGTCCACGGGTTCGAAACCCGCCTGGGCAGTGAGACCTTATCTCTACAATAAAAAAAAAATCAGCCAGGCATGGTAGTGCATGCCTGTATTTCCGGCTACTAGGAAGGCTGAGGCAGATGGATCACCGGAGCCCAGCAGGTTGAAGTTGTGGTGGCCGGGAGCAGCCACTGCACTCCAGTCTGAGTGACAGAGTAAGACTCCAACTCAAAAAAAAAAATCCCAATCACTAATATATAGTCTTTTACCGGGTACGGGATAGTCCACTTTAGAGTTATAAGCACAGTCTCTCCATTTTGGGAATCCAGTATCTCACTGGACTAGTAACCAGTCCTTTTCCATATCATTGAAGGGGCAAGCAGGTACGTTGAGAGGTGTTGAAGCTCTAGTCGCATGACTAGGGATGGTTCCTCCAGGCATAACATCTCCAGCCACCAACCGTCCTTGATA
>NW_006960805.1:0-788 GCF_000164805.1 Carlito syrichta
AGTCTATTCTGCTTCCCACTGGAATACCTAAGTGCAGGACAGCTCTGATCCTTACAGACTCCTAAGTACTTTAACATTGTTCAATTACTCACCACGTGTGACTGAGGTTGAGGGAAGAACTAACAGTGCTCAACTCATATGATCCTTCTTCTCAACCCCAAATGACAGGATTTTCAACAATCCTATGTTATTCCTTATACTTGTTATTCAATACCAGAAAGTTTCTTTAATAACAGTACAGGTTGGCACAAAAGAGTCACCCTTAGCGCCTAAGCAGTTGTCACAGATTTTTAAGAAACATCTGTATTATGATTTGCTGATAGTAAAAATTGCACACTCACAAAACGTGAGTAAGGGGAAAAGTAAAAAAGCCTTCTAACCAGGAAGCAGACCCAAGGTCAGGAGAGAGTCATAGATACATGTGTCATGTTATTTGATAATTAAAAAACAAAACCAAGCAATTCTCTGTTTTCCCAGTCATTTTGTCCCTGGGGCTATGTCTGATCACCACTTTTCCTTCTGATTACCATTCTTCTCACAATGTAGCTCCTTACCTCACCACAACCTTCAACAACAGATCTGGAATGTGAGGTTTTTGAGGTATTTTCCCCCAGTGGAAAAAGAGTTGTTTTCTTTAGGAAAACAAAACAAAACAAACAAACAATAGCAAGCACCACCACCCCCCCACCCCCCCCACCCCCCGCCAAACTGCACTCTCCTTATGCATTGACGAAGGACCAAGTCTATAACCCCACTGCAGAACATAGTTTTCAAAACCCTCAGGGCTT
>NW_006960806.1:0-819 GCF_000164805.1 Carlito syrichta
GTCCTCGCCGGCCCAGCCCTGAGCGCCGCGCAGATCAATTAGGGGCCAGCCGAGGAGTACGAGGCGCCCGAGAGCCCGGTGCCCCCGGCGCGCAGCCCCTCGCCCTCTCCCAAGGCAATGGACGTGCCCAGCCATGCCAGCCAGTCCGTCAGGTTGAACAAGCACCTGGACCGCGGCTTCGACTTGTGCGCGTGCAGCGACCAGTACTTCGTGCCGCTGGAGGGCTCCAAGCTGGCCAGGAAGCGCGCTGACCTGCTGGAGAAGGTGCACCGCGAGGCGAAGCAGCACGCGCGGGAGGAGAAGGAGCGCGAGAGCGAGCGGGAGCGCGAGCGGGAGCGCAGTGTGAAGCTGGCTCAGGAGGACTGCGCTCCTGTCGAGTTTCATCCCTGGGCCCCGTGCCCCACCGCCCTCCGTTCGTGCCTGGTAGTGCGGTGGTTACGGTGCCTCCCTACCTGGGGCCTGACACCCCGGCCTTGGTACTCGTACCCTCAGCGAGTACTCCCGGCTTCACTTTATGTCTCCCGGCAACCGCAACCACCCCTTCTATGTGCCCCTGGGCCCGGTGGACCAGGGGCTCCTGGGCTCCAACGTCCCGGCCCTGTACAGCAGCGACCCGGCTGCCAGAGAGAGGGAGCGGGAAGCCCGGGAACTAGACCTCCGCGACCGCCTCAAGCCGGGCTTCGAGGTGAAGCCCAGCGAGCTGGAGTCCCTGCGCGGGGTCCCCAGGGGGGCCTGGATTCCTTCCCGCGACACGGTGGCCTGGCCCCGCAGCCTGGTCAGCCCGGCCTGCACCCTTTTCCCTTACACTCGAGACTGAGG
>NW_006960807.1:0-922 GCF_000164805.1 Carlito syrichta
TCCCTCGAATGACAGGCCTTAAAGTGATTTTCCTCTTCATCTCTGAGAGTGACTCCTCGCACTGGGTGGCAGAGGTGGTGTTGGTGGTGGTGGTGCTGAGTATTATTATTTGGAGTTGGAATCCCTATCTGTAGCCCAGACTAAAGTGCAGGGGCATGCTCACTGCCACCACGGACTCCACGTGACAGGCTCAGGCAATCCTCCTGCCTCAGCCCCCCAAGTGACTGGAACCACAGGCCTGCCTCACCATGCCCAACTAATATTTGGATTTATTTTTGATGGCAGAGACGAGGTCTTGCCCCATGTCATGGGCTGGTGTTGAACCCACAGATGCAGACTGTACACTCCCCTGGGTCTCTGAAGGGTCAGGATGTCAGGTTGAGTGTCTGAGGCCAGCCTCTGATTGTGGTGGTCGTGGAGGTTGGTATTATGATTTTGAGTCGGAGTACATCTCTGTCACACAGCCCCAAGCTCAGGGGCCCGCTCTTGGCCACTGTGGCCTAAACTGGCTGGGCTCCAGTGATCCTCCCATCAGTGCCTCCCAAGTGACCTGAGCGACAGGTTAGAGCCACCATGCCCGACTCATTTTTTTTGGTTTCTTGTAGAGAAAAGATATTAACAATATGCCCGGGTTGGTTTCGAACCCGAGGTCTCAGGCCATCCTCTCACTTCACCATCCCAGAGCACCAGGATGACATGCATGAGTTGTCGCACCTGGCCTCCAAAACGCTCTCAGGGCCACACTGCCAGGCCTGCTCCCTTTTGAGAAACTGGTGTTGGGAGCCAGACTCAGAGGCTTTCATGTTGACAGGATTGGGAAGGCCGAAGACCCCAGGTTGCAGGGCAACTCTGGGCAACTATTGGCCCTGCTTCTTCTTTAAGATGAGTACATCTTGTTATGTTCACTGTTGGTATCTGGAGA
>NW_006960808.1:0-588 GCF_000164805.1 Carlito syrichta
AAACCACATACGTGCACAACCACAAATTAAATGCTCAATATGAGTGAATATTATTCATTTAAAAAAAACTGTTTCTAAATTATTTTGTCATATTCCATGAAGAAATGAAGACAAATATTGTAAGTGTAGGACACTTTGTAGACATGCACACATTTGCAATTCCTCTGATGTATCTACGAGCCAAAATAATTTTGAGAGAATATAAACAAGCTAAAGTATTTTTAAAAACTGTTAAAATGGGCTCTGTTATTTATTTATTATGATTAAGTTATGTAAAATTTAATATTGTGTCAAATGGTACCAAAGAGTGTTTCATCACTTTTATTTATTTATTTATTTATTTTTGAGTTTGAGTCTCACTCTTTCACCCAGACTGGAGTATAGTAGTAAAATATTATAGTAAAATATTATAATCAAACATATAGTAAAATATTTTAGTAAAATATTTATAGTAAAATATTTTATAGTAAAATATTTTAATCAAACATATTTATTCAGTAAAAATAAAAGTGACAGCTGGGTTGGGTGGCTCAGCCTGTAATCCCATGCCTTGGGAGGCTAAGGTGAGTGGATTGCCTGCACTCTTGG
>NW_006960809.1:0-792 GCF_000164805.1 Carlito syrichta
ACATACCCAGAAATCTCAGACAAGACCAGACACCCTGGGCAAGCCCAGAAACTTCGGACATGCCCAGACATCCCAGACAGGCCTAACATCTCAAACTGGAGCAGACATCCTAGAAAAGCCCAGACATCTCAAACTCAGACATACTGGACAGGGCCACACACCCCAGACAGGCCCAGACATTCCAGAATGGCCCAATCACCCCAGGCAAGACCAGATACCTCACAGAGACCCAGACACCCCAGAAAGCCCCAGATACCCTGGACAGAGCAAGACACATTGGACAGGCCAATACACCCAGAGAGACCCCAACAAAAACCTTTGAAAGGCTCAGACTCCCAAGACAGGATCAGATACCCAGGACAGGCCCAGACTCCAGGCTTGCAGGGGGCCAGCCCCTGCAGAGAGATTTAGAGGGTCCCTGAAAGGTGGGGCAGCATCGGCAGTTATTCTGGATAAATAAAGAGAAAGAAAGAGAAAAGGGGAGAAAGAAAGAGACTGGACTCTGTCTAGTGCAGAAGCCGTTTAATGAGTGTAATCCCATGGCTTTTATCCCCAAACTCCACAAAGTTATCATCATGGGAACTCCTGCTGCTATGGTTACACAAAAGGTAGCATGTGCCTTTCACATGAACAGGTCCAGGTGCACACACGACACCCCCACTCTCAAGCAGATGTATTTTTCAAACATGAAGAAAAACATGAAGTTCTTATCCAGTTTCTATGTACACTTAATTGTTTATAGCTACATAACATCATTCAATGCTTACACCTAAAACCAACATAATGATATAT
>NW_006960810.1:0-882 GCF_000164805.1 Carlito syrichta
CTATTTGAAAACAACTTGGAGGCCAAGCATGGTGACTCACACATATGTTCCCAGCACTTTGGGAGGCTGAGGTGAGAGGATCACTTGAGCCCAGGAGTTTGAGACAAGTCTAGACAGCATAGCAAGAACTCATCTGTACAGAAAATAAAAAGGTTAGCCAGGGATAGTGGGACATTCCTGAAGTCCCAGCTTCTTGGGAGATGGAGGATGAAGGTTTGCCTATGCCCAGGGGGTTAAGAGTGCAGTGAGTCATGATCATGCCACTGTCCTCCAGCCTGGGTCACTCCCGACTCAAACAAAATAACACTCCCGACTCAAACAAAATAACAAAAAACCCAAGTGGCTTGAAAGATTGACCATCATTCAGTTGTGAGGAATACCAGCTTAGGAAGCCAAGGTTTGGGGTCAGCTACCTGTATTAGGAGCTGAAGACCAAGAAGAGTGCTTTTGAGAATCCAGAGGCCCTTATCTTATGCTTCCTTTGTCAGCTGAACCTCCATGTCTGGTGCCTTGCAACTGCTGCCCTCTGAGATAGCACAGCAGTTCCAAGCAGAAACTGAGCAGCTATAGACAGAACTGGAGAGCCTGGCAGAACAACTCCAGGCCTAAGTGCAGACAAGAAGTGTTTGAGCCATCTGAACCTGGAGCAGGGGGAATGGCTGCTGAAGTTGGAGTGGACTGTCGAACACTGGAATGAGCAGAAGAAGCAGCACAGGCAGGTGCTGGAGACTATCCAGAGTGACCACACCACCATCAGTGGTGCACTCTTCCAGAACTGCCAGCTAAAGGAGCAACTGGCCGAACTGCAGAGTGGCTTTATAAGACTAATGCACCACCCTGGATGCCTGCTCTCCTCCCTACCCACAGGGTCTTTGTTTCCCC
>NW_006960811.1:0-361 GCF_000164805.1 Carlito syrichta
GGTCAGGAGGGCCTGGAAGGCGGAGGACACGCTGGGGTTTCCAGCTTGACCGCTGTGAAAGTATTTCTGGGCATTTTCCAGCTGCTGTGCTCCAGAGTGCTCTCTCACAGGGCAGACACACATCCCCTTCCTTTCCTCCCTCCTTTCCTCTCTCTCTTCCTCCCTCTCTCTCTTCCCTCCTCCCTTCTCCCTCTCCATCTCTCCCTCTCCATCTCTCCCTCTCCATCTCTCCCTCTCTCCCCCTACTAGTTGTCTATGTCTCTGTCTCTCCATCCTCTCCTTTCTCCCCCCCTCTTTTACAGTGTCTCTCTGTGTCTCTTAGGTGCTCTTTCCTCTCTCTCCTCCTCCCTCCCTCCTCTCC
>NW_006960812.1:0-891 GCF_000164805.1 Carlito syrichta
CACAGCAGATGGCGTGATGATTTTTAGGACTGAGGACTGCTATAACCCCAATTTTTTTTCTTCCTTGGCAAGGGGCCGTGTATTTTGTGTATATAAGGACTCTCATTACATAGGTACTGCTTCGAAACTCTGATTTTTTTTAGCCTTTCCAAGATACCCTGTAGATTTTCGGGATTGAGGACTCGTGTAACCTGGATTCATTATTTTCTTAGCAAAAGTTCATGTCGTTTCCTGTGTATAAGGACTCCATTTCGCTGGATTCATGTTCGAAAATACCCTGATTCTTGTTTAGCCGATAGCAAGATGATCTGAAGTTTTTTTGGGATTGAGGACATGAGTAACGCAGATTTCATATTCTTACTTAGCAATAGACAGTGAAGTTTCTTGTATGGGAGGACTCTCATTACCCAGATTTCGACTTAAAAACCTGATTCGTTGTTACCTCTTAGGAAGAGGGCCTGTAGTTTTTCGGGATTGAGGACTCATGTAACCAAGATTCCTTATACTTCCTTAGCAATAAGACGTGTAGTTTCCTGTATATGATGACTCCCTTTATCTAGCTTCCTGCTTCACTCTGCAGGATGCCGAGACAGTTCTTGGTGACCGATAATTCCAGTTGTCTGGATATCAAGAGAAAGACGCCCATAATGATCATTGGAAATTGGAATCCAAGATTTCTGGTTTCCCTTCACAAGACCTCCCGAAAATGGGTAATCTTCAAAACACAACATCCCATTCCTCATATGCCCGCCATCAAGAATTTTCTGTAGTTTGAGGTCACCTGAATCGAGAAATTTTTACCAATATGCCTTTTGATTCTGGGGAACATTATTATGGTCGCAGATATTACTATGATACAAAG
Organism: Carlito syrichta; assembly: GCF_000164805.1. Taxonomy (NCBI): domain Eukaryota; kingdom Metazoa; phylum Chordata; class Mammalia; order Primates; family Tarsiidae; genus Carlito; species Carlito syrichta. The sequence continues at coordinate 863 of NW_006960812.1, forward strand.
GATTTATAGGGGCCAGTTCCTAGATTACA
>NW_006960813.1:0-797 GCF_000164805.1 Carlito syrichta
TGGTCATCTGTGAGGTTTTTCTCTCACATGAGCCAATCAAAATATCTAGTGTCTTCAGCAGCCCCTTTGGAAGACTGTGGAGCTCCATCTCTCTGTGAAGCATGGCCCTTTCTTTTATTTTACTCTGAAACTTCTCAGGATCCCTGAATTCTGAGTTCTCTCATGTCAGCTCAGACAAGACTGCTGGACTGGGTTTCGATTCTACCTATCTGAACTATAGTCGGGAAAGTACCCTCCAGGTCAAAAACTGAGAAGTAGCTCGACTTCATTTATTTCTCTTCCACAGGAGTCAAACTTTTGTGTTGTCTTTTGTCTAAAATTAGAAAATTATTCTTTTATATACATTATTTAGGGTACTAGTTTTTTGCAATGTGGGGCTATTTCTTACAGCAATTAATCATCACAAATAGAAACAAAAGTTAAATATAGTTGATCATCTTCTAATAAATGGGTTATTTAAAAATAAAGAATAAAAATTTTATTTTATTTTTTATTTTAAAGATGTGGGGTACAATTCAGGGTTAGGTATACAAATATTCATTATGCAGATACCCTTGTTGATGAGGTGGGCCTTCCCTCCCCTGGCAGTTTCTCACTACTGCCAATCCCACCTCCCCTCCCTGGAAGTTTCTCACTACTGCCAGTCTCTTTCCTATAGTATTATGATAATTGTTCAAGGTCACTTGTGAGTGAGAACATGTGGTACTCAGTTCTTTGTTTCTGTGATAAATTACTCAGCATTATAGACTCTAAGTCCATCCAAGTTGCAGCAAAGTTTGTAATTCTGTCCCTTCTTT
>NW_006960814.1:0-631 GCF_000164805.1 Carlito syrichta
CAGCTTCTTTAAATGCAATGTATAATTTCATTTACCTATTTGCCTTCCCAAAGACACTTTATTGGTTAATTTATATACTCATTCCACTAATATTTGTGGAGATGTCCTTGGAAATGCAAGGTTGATTAAGGCATCCCTAGTCTTTTCTCACTTCGGATTTATCATGTACAAGGAAAAGATAGCCATGATACCATCATCACATGAACTATTTGGTTGCAATAGTTACATATGTTACTGAGGATTAGTGCATATTTTAAGATTATATAACAGGAAGTCCTAACCAGATTTTCCCTGGGAGGAGAAGTGGTGGTGAGGAAGGGAGTCTTTGAGGACATGGTATTTGTATTAAGACTTAAAGAATGACTGTAGAAATTCCAGGGAAATTTGGGGGGGGGGGTCAGGTTGAGATGTCAAAGTTAAAATGAGTTTGCATTTCTTGAGAACTGTCTCATGGTAGGCATAGCCTGAGAGAAGCATGCTAGTAAATCCACTCTTTCCTAAAAGGAAAATACATGTTCAGGAATCTTCAGGATAACCTGCCTTTGCTCTTGAGTTGAAGGATAGAAAAGTTGTCTTGGAGGTTCTATCTGCTAGTCTGGGATTTGCAGGAATATATATAGATTGCCTGTTA
>NW_006960815.1:0-695 GCF_000164805.1 Carlito syrichta
GCAAAGACGTGTGTGAACTCAGGAAACAGACGCCCCTGAGATAGGGTTGCCATCAGGCACAGAGCTATCAAGGTGGTCTGGCAATGCACCAGCAAGCCCAGGTTCCCAGTGTCCTGTATGCCACCTTTGGGCGGGTGGAGGGAACCCTCCTCTCCCAATCATTCCATCGTCCCTCAGCCATGCAGACCTTTCCCTGAGGAGCCGTGGACCCTCATCATGATGCACGTGGGTGGTGCCCTTTTTGTCACCGAAGTCTCCGTTAGCTGGGCTGGGGCACAGCGGTAAGATCCTGGCTCATGGGGCCTCGACCTGCTGGGCTAAGGCAGTCCTCCAACCTCGGCCCACGAGCAGTTGGGACTCTGTGGGCCATCAAGCCTAACTCAATTTTGGGGACCTCACACCGAGACAAGGTCTGGACACATTGCCTGGGCTGGTCTCTGACACCTGGGCTCAGGCGTCTCCCACCTCGGCCTCCTAGGGTGCAGGGCTGAATGCCATGAGCCGCGGTGCCCAGCCTGGACTTGCATGTTCTGTCAGTGGGGGCAATGAAAAGGAACACCACAGGATGGAAGCCATCACATTCTGTGTAGCTGAAACTGTGGGCGCCACCACGCATGACTCCAGAATTTGCATTCTGAAAGTGATGAAGGTCTCTCTACGTGGCCAGGCTGTCTCGAAATCCCAGGCTCCAGCAG
>NW_006960816.1:0-658 GCF_000164805.1 Carlito syrichta
TAACTCACCTAGGAGAGGAGAGCTGACAGGAACCTGGCCGGGGAGACTCAGGAAATACTGCACTAAAGCAAGAGCAGGCATTGGGGGTTTGGGACTGGAAGGTGCCGAGCTTGGGGGAACCTCCCATGTGGGGACATGAACAAAAGTCTGAGGACAGAAGTTTTGCAGGAGTATGGATTTCTTCCTTCCTTCCTTCCTTCTTTCCTTCCTTCCTTCCTTCCTTCCTTCCTTCCTTCCTTCCTTCCTTCCTTCCTTCCTTCCTTTCTTTCTCTTTCTTTCTTTCTTTCTTTCTTTCTTTCTTTCTTTCTTTCTTTCTTTCTTTCTTTCTTTCTTTCTTTCTTTCTTTCTTTCTTTCTTTGTGTCAGAGTCTCACTCAGTTGTCCAGAGTGCAGCTCAGTGGCTGCTCCCAACCACCACAGCCTCGACCTGCTGGGTACCAGTGATCCTTCCACCTCAGCCTTCCAATTAGCAAGAACTACAGGTATGCACTACCACACCTGGCTACTTTTCTGATTTACTGTAGTGATGAGGTCTCGCCAAGTTGCCCGAGGCAGGTCTCGAAACACTCGAGTTCAGACAAGTCATTCACCTCGCCCTCCCAAGTGTAGAATTACACCCTGAGCCAAGCCAGCCGCTTCCTTCTTTCTTCCCTTCTTCC
>NW_006960817.1:0-730 GCF_000164805.1 Carlito syrichta
GGAGTCCTCATATACAGGACACTACATGACACTTCGCTAAGGAAGGATAAGGTATCTGTAATTCACTAGTCCCCATACGAATAATTCTCAGGGTGCCTTGCTACAGGATAAACAAGAATCAAGGCTTCGAACTCATCTCATGTTTCGGAGATATTTGGCTTGTGGATATTATGAATCAGTCATTTAAGGGCTCCAGCAACGTTCTGGTCCTCTTGAGAGTTGCAAACTGTTATCTGGTAATACAAGTCCCGTAGCTCCTCGGGACAACTAAGGCCAGATTCCTGGAACAAAAGTATATTCTTGTTGTATTTGGATGTAACTCTGGTCTTAAGATGAACTTGAAAATCCTTAAATTTCCTTTTGTACTTTTATTTGAAGAGGGACTGAGGGTTTTCCAGTTGCCAAGTATTTAGTATGAATTATTAAAATGTAACCAGGAATCATGGATTGCACGTCCCTAGGAAACCTCTGGGCATCTGCATTTTTGTATACAGAGTTTTGGAATCCACATGGACAGGGAAAATCATAGCATCTTACTGCGAATGGAAAGGGAATCCAATTCTTGGAGTTCTCAATCGCCTAAATCTACAAGTCTCTTGATAAGGATTAAACAGCAATCTAGGTTTATATGTCAACACATTTTTAGGGTGTCTTTTGGAAAGGGAAAAAGGAATCTTGGGTTCCAATTCCACAAAAACTTGATGGGAGTCTTTCTCTTGATATCCAAACA
>NW_006960818.1:0-740 GCF_000164805.1 Carlito syrichta
CCTTCCAGCCCCAACCCCCCCATCACTGCCTCCACTTTGGTGTTGGAGTTCCTGAGGCTCCCTGATCAGATACCTGATGGCTCTCCTCTCCGAGGAGAGAAATGTGCCCCAGGCAGGCAGACCCTCAGAATTGGCAATGAGGACCTTCCACCAAGAAAGGCCAGGGACACAGCCCTCACCTGGGGAAATTTCTGCCCTCCAAATTCCATTTTTCCTGGCTTTAAAACCAGTCACCCTGTGAACACACCAGGCATACTTGAGAATCTGTGCGATTCTGATATTTTTGGAGACAGGGTCTGGCTCTGTGGCCCAGGTTGGGGCCCATGGACAGGACCATCATTAACCACCAGCCTCGAAATCACAGGCTCGAGCGATACTCCCACCTCAGCCAATGGAGTGTCCATGATGATGAGCACCTAGGCCCCAGACCCCCTGTTTGGATGGGTGCCAAAATTGGGTCTCCCTGCATGGTCCTGTCTGGCCTTGGGCTCCTGGGCTCCAGCCATCCTTCCACCTCGGCCACCCAGAACACTGGGATTCCAGGTGTGGGTGGTCGCGACAGGCCTTCTGGTTCTTTATTGATAAAGAATCGGGTCCAGCCTCGGGGGTTCCACCTCGTCATCCCCGCATTTTGGGAGGCTGAGGCCAGTGGCCACCACGGGTCCAGGGTTCAAGACATGCCCAGGCACCTTGACGAGACCTTGTCTCTACCCTCCATCCCAAATGAATCGGGGGTGGTG
>NW_006960819.1:0-1034 GCF_000164805.1 Carlito syrichta
ACTTTTAGCTAAGAGCAAGAAAGCTAGTGGGAGTTGATTTTCCAGTAAATTTTGCCCTATCTGTTTTGTAAGTCAGTCTGAATTTTAGTTCCATCTTTGCCTTCAGATCATAAAATAATGGGTATTCATCACCCAGGAATGCTAATATCAGTTAGGTTGGACACAAGTTGAGTTAATATCAGCTCTATTTTATTTTTATTTAAACCTATTTTGCTTAGACCATATGTTGTAGATTCAGGCTAATTTAGATGAGAACCACTTTGTTGCTCTCCTATGTTATATCGTTTTCAATGTATATACGTGTGTGTATATATATGCAAGTTTTCTGAGTATATCAAATTCCCCACTTAAAACTGCCATTTCCATAGTATGTGTCTCCTTCATGTTCAACATAGAAGCATTTCAGTGAGATTTTTGTATATGTGCATGCTGACAGAAACTGTTTGGAAGGGCCTTGTTAAAAATTGTTTTAGCCAGGCTCGGTGGCTCAGCCTGTAATCCTGCACCTTTGGGAGGCTGAGGTGAGTGGATTGTCTGAGCCAGCGGGTTCGAGACCCGCCTGGGCAGCGAGACCTCATCTCTACAATAAATCAAAAAATCAGCCGGACGTGGTAGCGCATGCCTGTAATTCCGGCTACTTGGAAGGCTGAGGAGGAAGGATCGCTGGAGCCCAGCAGGTCGAGGCTGCGGTGGCCGGGAGTGGCCACTGCACTCCAGTCTGGGAGACAGAGTGAGACTCCAACTCAAAAAAAATTGTTTTAACTATGTAGGATAGTTTTCATAATACTTACAATGTATAGTCAGATTGTCAAGTAGAAGCTTGATTAGCATTCACGGTGAAAAATCTAAAGCCACCTTTCACTGCCTACAGCAGAAGATGTTTGATGATTTAGTATTTGTACAGATTTAGTAAGTTATATTTAATCTCAAAATTTCACCTTTCTTGAACAAATTCCACTTATTTGAAGTTAAATTACGCCTTTGCTTTTTTGGATTCAGCTGAGATATCAGAGAAAGAGCACCAGAATTAATGG
>NW_006960820.1:0-8870 GCF_000164805.1 Carlito syrichta
GACCGATTACGGGTTTTTACGGATCTACTAGGTCTGAAAATGTAGGGACCTGAAGCCCAGATTGCTGATTATACCTTATCAAGAGGCCCTGTAGATTCTGGCGAATGAGAACTCCTAGAACCGGATTTCCTTTTTGTTATCAGCAAGACGCCCTGTGTTTCTCTTGTGATATGGATCCAAAAACTCTGTATACAAATAGGCACATGCCCAGAAATTACCTAGGGTCGTGGAATCCATGAATCCTGTTTACCCTTAAAAGTACGTAATAAATATTTGGCAACCTCAATACACCAGGCCCCTATCGGAATTGAAGGACAAGCAGAAGTTTGAGGATTACAAGGTACATCTTAAGGCGATAGTTACATACAAATATGGCGATAACTTTCTTTAGGTCCTGAAATCTGCCCTATGTTGTCTTGAGGAACCCAACGGACTTGAGTGTCCATATTCACAGTTACAACTATCAGGAAGACCAGAAGGTTGCTGAGAATCTATAATGACCAAATTGTCATATCCAAGAGGACCCTAGTCCTAAGAAATGTGTTTAAATAGAATCCCAGATTGCAGATTAACCATTATAATGTGTCCATGTAGAATACTTGGATTCGTGACACCCATAAACCAGATTCTTTTTGTTCTCAGTAAGACTCCCGGAAGTTACCTGGCGACGTGGAAGTACAACCCAATATACCAATAATCATAAGCCCAATAATCATAAGCCCAAAAGGTCAGAAGGGCCCTGGAATCCAAGTTTGCTGTATCCCCTTTAAGAACACGTCCTAAATATTGGGAAACACCTAATACCAAGTTACGAATATCAATCTAAATTTCCAGTAGTAGTTTCTGGATTAGGAGGTAAACCTGAAGTCAGAAATTACACGAAAAATTGGCGACATATTTTCTTGGGTTGTGGAATCTGGCCTTAGAGCCCCCTATAAAAAAATCCAAGCAGATGGCCAGATTTTCTGTTACAACTAAGAAGAGGAGCAGCAGGTACCTGGGAATCGGTAATGACAGATTTCTTGTACATATACAGGAATTAGTTCTGAAACTGCGGGGACTGGGACTCCAAATTCCTGATTAGCATTTAGAAAATTCCTGTATGCTTTTAGGTATGAGAACTACCTTAACCCAGAGAAAATTAACACCTGCCCAGAAGTCTGCTGGTCACATGCAAATTGATTTTCCTTTTCCACATTGGTAACATGAGTAGAAACTTTCTCGGGCCATAGTGTCCGAGATTCCTGTTTCATTCTCAGAAGAACGACCAGATGTTTCCCCGTTCCCTAGAAGTTCAGACATGTGGCTCCCAATAGAAAGACTCCAGAATGCTCCTATGGACTTGTAAACCAAGACTCTGGTGCCCTCCCAAAATTCCTTCTAAACATGGTGCAACATCTAAACCCAAAGTCCTAATTTCGAATAGCTGAACTACCAGAAGTTTCCGGAGTATGAGGAAACGCTCAAATCAGTGCTTACATTCAAAACACCTGATATGATTACTTGTGTCCTGGAATTTGGCGTTAGAGGATCCAGAATCTAAATGGACTTGTAGTGCTATATTTTCGTTTAAACTATCTAGAGGAACAGAAGGTTGCAGGACTTCTGGAATGAGTGAATCCTAATATAAACATAGAATACAGCTCTGAAAAATATGGAGACGTCGACGTCCAAGTCTCATAGGCCTTACCAAGACGCCCTGAACATTTTGGGGATTGAGGACTCATATAACCCAGATTTGTTATTCGTCCTTAGCACTAGCCTGTGTAGTTTCCTGTATATGAGGTCTCCCATTCCCCAGATTCTTGCTTCGAATCCTGATTCTTGTTTAGCCCTTAGCAAGATGCCCAGTAGATTTTTGGCATTGAGGACTCGTGACAACCAGATTCCTTATCCTTTCTTAGGTAGAGGCTGTGTAGTTTCCTGTATATGAAGACTCCCTTTACCGAGATTCCTGCTTCAAAACTCTGATTCTTGTTTAGTCCTTAGAAAGATGCCCTGTAGATTTTTTGGATCGAGAACATGTGTAATCCAGATTTTTTGTTCATCCTTAGCAAGAGGTTGTGAAGTTTCTTGTATATGAGGACTCCCATTCTCCAGATTCGTGCTTCAAATCCCTGATACATTTTTCTCCCTTAGTAAGACTCCCTGTAGGTTTTCGCGTTTTGAGCACTTGTGTAACCCAGATTCCGTATTCTTCCGTAGTAAGGGGTCATGTAATTTCCCATGATTGTTTTAGAGACTGAGGACACGTGTAACCCAGATTCCTTATTCTTTCTTAGCAATAGGCAGCCCAGTTTCCTGTATATGAGGACTACCACTACCCAGATTCCTACATTAAAAACCTGATTCTTGGTTACCTCTTAGTTAGAAGCCCTGTGGATTTTGAGCTGAGGACCAAAATTCCTTTTTCTTCCTTAACAAGAGGCCATGTAGTTTCCTGTATATGAGGATTCCCATTACCCCGATTCCTGCTTTATTCTCAGCAAGGCGCTGATATATTTCCTGGTGACCTAGAATTCCAGTTGTTTGGATATCAAGAGAAAGACTCCCACAAGGTTATTGGCGAACTGGAATCCAAGATTCCGGTTCAAGTTAACAAAACCTCCCCAAAATGTGGAATATCCTAAACGTAATGTCGCAATTGTCATCAGCCCGACCACAAGAATTTTCTGTAGTCTGAATCAAGGGATTTTGTACCAATATGCCATTTGATTCCTGGGGTACCTGATTATGATCCTGGATGTTCATAAGACACAAAAGGATATTTGGGACAGATCCTCGATGACAACTATCAAGAAAAGAGAATGTTCCTGGGGATCTATAATGATTGATTAAGGGTATCTATGGAGCTAATAGCTCTGAAAAATGTAGGGACCCTGAAGCCCAGATTGCTGAGTAAACCTTATCAAGAGGCCCTGTAGATTCTGGTGAATGAGACCTCCTAGAACCGGATTTCCTTTTCGTTCTCAGCAAGATGCAGTGATTTTCCTCGTGATGTGGATCCCAAAACTCTGTATACAAATATGCAGATGCCTAGATATTACCTAGGTTCGTGGAATCCATGAATCCTTGTTACCCTTAAAAGTGCGTAATATATATTTGGAAATCTCACAACACCAAGTCCCTGTCAGAATAGAAGGACAAACAGAAGTTTTAGGATTACAAGGTACATCTTAAGGGGTTATTTACATACAAATATGGCGATAAGATTCTTTGGGTCCTGGAATCTCCCCTTTGTTGTCCCGAGAAACGCAATGGACTTGAGGGTCCACATTCTCAGTTACAACTATCAAGATGACCAGAAGTGTGCTGAGAATGTATAATGTCAAAATTTTCATATCCAAGAGGCCTGTAGCCCTAAAGAATGTGTGGACATAGAATCCCAGATTCCTGATTAGCCTTTATAAGTTGTCAATGTAGAATTCTTGGATTGGCGACCACCATAACCCAGATTCTTTTTGTTCTCCGTAAGTCTCCCGGGAGTTACCTGGCCACGTGGAAGTACAAATTCTTATGTACAAATAATCATAAGCCCAAAAGAACAAAAGTGCCATGGAATCCATGATTGCTGTGTCCCAATTCAGAATACATCCTAAATATTTGGGAACACCTAATCCCAAGGTACGAATATCAATCTAAAATTAAAGTAGGAGTTTCTGGAGTACGAGGCAAACCTGAAGTCATAAATTACACGAAAAATGGCGACATGATTCCTTGGGTTGTGGAATCTGGCCTTACAACCTCCTGCAAAAAGCTGAGCGGATGGCCAGATTCTCTGCTACAACTAAGAAGAGGAGCAGCAAGTTCCTGGGAATTGGTAATGACACATTTGTGGTACGTATACAGGAATTAGTTCTGAAAAGTGTGGGGACTGGGACTCCAAATTTCTGATTAGCATTTAGAAAATTCCTGTAGGCTTCTAGGTATGAGAACTACCTTAAGCCAGGGAAAAATTAACAACTACCCAGAAGTTTGCTGGTCACATGCAAACTGATTTTCCTTGTTCCACATTGGTAACATGAGTAGAAGCTTTCTGGAGACATAGTGTCCGAGATTACTGTTTCATTCTCGGAGGAACGACCAGATGTTTCCCATTCCCTAGAAGTCCAGACACGTGGCTCCCAATAAAAAAGACTCCAGAATGCTCATATGGACTTGGAAACCAAGACTCTGGTGCCATCCCAAAAATACCTTCTAAACATGGTGCAACATCTAAACCCAAGGTCCTAATTCCGAATAGCTGAACTACCAGATGTTTCTGGAGTACGAGGTAACGCTGAACTCAGGGCTTACATTCAAAACACCCGAGAAGATTACTTGTGTCCTGGAATTTGGCGTTAGAAGATCCAGAATCTAAATGAACTTGTAGTGCCATATTTTCGTTTAAACTATCGAAAGGACCAGAATATTGTGGGACTTCTGGAATGAGTGATTCCTAATATGCACATAGTTTCCAGCTCTGAAAAATATGGGGACGTCGACGTTCGAGTCTTGTAGGCCTTACAAGATGCCCTGAAAATTTTTGGAATTGAGGACACAGGTAACCCAGTTTCGTTATTCTGCTAGGCAAGAGCCCATGTAGTTTCCTGTATATGAGGACTCCCATTCCCCAGATTCTTGCTTCGAAATCCTGATTCTTGTTTAGCCCTTAGCAAGACGCCCAGTAGATTTTTGGCATTGAGGTCTCGGGAAAACCAGATTCCTTATGCTTTCTTAAGTAGAGGCTGTGTAGTTTCCTGTATATGAACACTCCCATTACCGGGATACCTGCTTCGAAACTCTGATTCTTGTTTAGCCCTTAAAAAGCCGCTCTGTAGATTTTGGGATCAAGGACATGTGTCACACAGATACCTTGTTCGTCCTTAGCAAGATGTTGTGAAGTTTCCTGCATATGAGGACTCCCATTCCCCAGATTCGTGCTTCAAATCCCTGATACTTTTTTCTCCTGTAGTAAGACTCCCTGTAGGTTTTTGGGATTTGAGGACTCGTGCAACCCAGATACCTTATTCTTCTGTAGTAAGAGGCCATGTAGTTTCCCGTATATGAGGATTCCCGTTTCGCAAATTCCTTCTTAATTCTCACCAATACCCGAGATATTTCCTGGTGAACATAGAATTCCAGTTGTTTGGATATCTATAGAAAGACTTCCATATAGTACCAGGGAACTGTAAAAGAAGCTTCCAGGTTCCCCTTCACAAGACATCGTAAAAACGTGTAATATTCTTAATCCAATATCCCAATTTCCACCAGCCTGACCACAGGAAATTTCGGTATTTTGAGGTAAACTGAAGTGATGGATTTTGTCACAAAATACCAGTTGATACATGGGGAACTGGATTATGGCCAAAATGTTCACGACACTGTAGGTCCAAATCCTCGATTACAACTACCAAAATGACTGGAATTTTCTTGGATCTGTAATAAGATATTTTAGGTGTCCACCCAGCAAGTAGCTCTGAAAAATGTAAGGACCTACAAACCCAGATTCCTCATGAAAACTTATCAAGAGGCCATATAGATTGTGATGATTGAGGACCCTTGATCCCGCATTCATTTCTCTTTCTCAGCAAGATACCCTGATATTCCCTTGCGATAGGATTCCAAAATTCTGTATGTAAATAGACAGATGCCCAGCTGTTTCCCAGGGACGTGGAATCCGTGATTCCTGGTTACCTTTAAAAATAAGTACTACATGCTTATCCACCTGAAAACCCCAAGGTCATATCAAGTAGATGCATGAACGGAAGTTTTAGGATTACATCTTAAGACAACAGTACATCTTAAGACAACAGTTACACACAAATATGGCGAGATGATGCCTTAATCCAGTAATATGGCTTTAGTTGTGCCTACAAACCCAACTGAATTGCACAAACTGTTTCTTGGTTACAACAATCAAGAGGACCAGAAGGTTGCTGGGAATAATTTATGACACTTGTTCTTTCCAAGTGGCAATTTGCTCTGAAGTATTTGGAGAACAAGACGCCCAGATTACAGATAAGGCATTATAACGGAGCCCTGTAGTAATGGATTGAGGCCTTCGGTAACCCACATTCCTTTTTGACTGATTCCTAATATCCACATGCAAAATAGTTCCAAAACATGAGGGGAATTCGAAGCCCTGATTCTTGTTTGTCCAGTAGCAAGACGTCCTGAGAATTTTTTTTGGATTGAGGACTCGTTTAACACAGATTCTTTATTCTTCCTTCGTTGGAGGCCATGTAGGGTCCTGTATATGAGGACTCCCTATCCCTAGACTCATGTTTTGAAACCCTGATTCTTGTTTAGCCCTTAGAAAGACGCCATATAGATTTTGTGATTGAGGAACCGTGTAAAACAAATTCCTTATTTGTCCTTAGAAAGAGGCCTAGAAGTTTCCTGTTATGAGAAGTATTACCCACATTCCTACTTTGAATAACTTATCCTTGTTTGGCCCTTAGCAAGAGGCACTGTAGTTCTTTTGAGATAGAGAACACGTGTAACCCAGATTCCTTATTCTTTCTTAGCAAAACGCCGTGTAATTGCCTGTATATGAAGACCCCATTTCTACAGATTCATGCTTCAAAAACCCTGATTCGTGTTTAGCCCTTAGCAAGAGACCTTGAAGTTTTTTAGGGATTGAGGACATGTGTAACCCAGATTCCTTATTCTTTCTTAGCAATAGGCAGTCCAGTTTCCTGTATTTGAGGACTCCCACTACCCAGATTCCTACATTAAAAACCCGATTCATGGTTACTTCTTAGTAAGACGCCCTGTGAATATTTGGACTGAGGACTCGTGCAACCAAAATTCCTTATTCTTCTTTAGCAAGAGGCCATGTAGTTTCCTGTTTATGAGAACTCCCATTACCCAGATTCCTGCTACATTCAGCAAGGCACTGAGATATTTCCTGTTGACATAGAATTTCAGTTGTTTGGATATCAAGAGAAAGACTCCCATAAGGTTATTGGGGAACTGGTATCCAAGAATCCTGGTTCTCCTTAAGAATACCTCCCCAACGCTGAGCTCGGTGGGCCAGCCTGTAATCCCACACCTTTGGGAGACTGAGGTGAGTGGATTGCCTGAGCCCACGGGTTTGAGACCTACCTGGGCAGCGAGACCTCATCTCTACAATAAATGAAAAAATCAGCCGGGCGTGGTAGTGCATGCCTGTAATTTCGGCTACTTGGAAGGCTTAGGCAAAAGGATTGCTGGAGCCCAGCAGATGGAGGCTGCGGTGGCCAGGAGCGGCCAATGCACTCCAGTCTGGGTGACAGAGTGAGACTCCAACTCAAAAAAAAAAGAAAGATAAAAAAGAAAAAAAGAATACCTCCCCAAAATGTGGAATTTCCTAAACCCAATATTCCAATTCCTACCTGCCTAACCACAAGAAATTTCTGTAGTTTGAGGTAACCTGTATCGAGTGATTTTGTGCCAATATGCCATTTGATTCCTGGGGTACCTGATTATGGGCCTAGATGTTAATTAGGTGCAAAAGGATATTTGGGCCAGATCCTCGATTACAACTATCAAGAGAATAGAATGTTACTGGGGATCTTTAATGACCAATTGAGGGTATCTACAGAGCTAGTAGCTCTGAAAAATATAGGGACCCTAAAGCCCAGATTGCTGATTAAACCTTATCAAGAGGTCCTGTAGATTCCAGTGAATGAGAACTCCTAGAACCAGATTTCCTTTTCGTTCTCAGCAAGATACCCTGATTTTCCCTCATGATGTGGATCCAAAAACTCTGTATACAAATAGGCAGATGCCCAGAAATTACTTAGGGTCGTGGAATCCATGAATCCTGGTTACCCTTAAAAGTACGTAATAATATTTGGCAACCACAAAACACCAGGCCTCTATCGGAATAGAAGCACAAACAGAAATTTTAGGATTACAGGGTACATCTTAAGGCGATAGTTACATATGAATATGGTGATAAGATGCTTTGGGTCCTGGAATCTGCCCTTTGTTGTCCCGTGGAACCCAACAGACTTGAGGGTCCACATTCTCGGTTACAACTATCAAGAAGACCAGAAAGTTGCTGAGAATCTATAATGACAAAATTGTCATATACAAGGGGCCTGTAGCCCTAAATAATGTGTTTAAATAGAATCCCAGATTCCAGATTAGCCCTTACAATATATCCATGTAGAATTCTTCGAGTGCCGAGCCCTTATCCCAGATTCATTTTGATCTCAGTAAGAATCGTGGAAGTTACCTAGCATCGTGGAAGTACAAACTCTTATATACCTATACTCATAAACCCAAAAGTTAAGAAGGGCCTGGAATCCAAGATTGCTAGTTCCCCTTTTAGAAAACGTTCTAAATATTTGGGAACACCTAATCCCAAGTTTCGAATATCAATCTGAAATTCCAGTAGTAGTTTCTGGATTAGGAAGTAAACCTGATGTCAGAAATTACACGAAAAATGGCGAGATGATTCCTTTGGTTGTGGAATCTGGCCTTACAGCCTCCTGTAATAAAAGCCGAGCAGATGGCCAGATTCTCTGTTACAACTAAGAAGAGGAGCAGCAGGTTCCTGGGAATTTATAATGACAGATTTTTGGTACATATATAAGAATTAGTTCAGAAAAGTGGGGGACTGGGACTCCAAATTCCTGAGTAGCATTTAAAAAATTCCTGTAGGCTTCTAGGTATGAGAACTACCGTAAGCCAGGGAAAAATTAACAACTGCCCAGAAGTTGCTGGTCACATGCAAACTGATTTTCCTTTTTCCACATTGGTAACATGAGTAGAAGCTTTCTGGGGACATAGTGTCCGAGATTCCTGTTTCGTTCTCAGAACAACGACCAGATGTTTCCCCGTACCCTAGAAGTCCAGACAAGTGGCTCCAATAGAAGACTCTAGTATGCTCCTATGGA
>NW_006960821.1:0-899 GCF_000164805.1 Carlito syrichta
ACCTCTTAGGAAGACGGCCTATAGCCTTTGTGATTGAGGACTCATGTAAACAAGATTCCTTATACTTCCTTAGCAATATGACATGTAGTTTCCTGTATATGACGACTCCCATTACCCAGTTTCATGCTTCACTCTGCAGGATGCCGAGACAGTTCCTGGAGACTGAGAATTCCATTTCTTTGAATATCAAGAAAAAGACTCCCATAATGTTCTTTGGGAACTGGAATCCAAGATTCCTGGTTCCCTTTCACAAGACTCTCCCCAAAATGTGGAATCTTCAAAACCCAACATCCCAATTCCGACCTGCCCGCCCACAAGAATTTTCTGTAGTTTGAGGTCACCTCAATTGAGGGATTTTGAATCAATATGCCTTTTGACTCTGGGGAACATAATTATGGTCGTAGATGTTCCTCGGACACAAAAGGATTTGTAGGGCCAGATCCGTAATTACAACTAACAAGAGAACCAGAAAGTTCCTTTGGATCTCTAATGATAGATTTAGTGTATCCGCGGAGCAAGTATCTCTGAAAAATGTAGGGACCCAGAAGCCCAGATTGCTGATTAAACCATATCAAGAGGCCCTGTAGATTCCAGTTAATGACAAAACCCCTAGAACCGGATTTCCTTTTGTTCTCAGCAAGATCCCCTGATTTTCCTTGTTAATGTGGATTCCAAATGCTGTATACAAAAAGACAGATGCCCAGTGGTTTCCTAGGTACGTGGAATCCATGATTCCTGGTTACCTTTAAAAATACCTACCAAATATTTGGCAACTGCAAAACCCTTTTCCCTTCTCAAAATAAAAAGAGAAACGGAAGGTGAAGGATTACAGTTTTCACCTTAAGACCAGAGTTGCATCCAAATATGGCCAGAAGAATTATTTTTGTCCTGCTTTCTTG
>NW_006960822.1:0-788 GCF_000164805.1 Carlito syrichta
ACTTGTTTAGCCCTTATTAAGATGCCATGTAGATTTTTTGATAGAGGATCCGTGGAAAACAGATTTCTTCTGTATTCCTAGCAAGAGGCCATGTGGTTTCCTGTATATGAGGATGGGTATTACCCACATTCCTACCTCGAATCCCTGATTCTTCTTTAGCCTTCAGCAAGATGCCCTGTAGATTTTCCGGACTGAGGACTCATATAACCCAGATTCCTTATTTTTAGCATCAGCCGTGCAGTTGCCTGTACATGAGCACTCCGTATCATAGATACAAGCGTCGAAACCCCGATGCTTGTTTAGACCTTATAAAGACACCGTTTAGTTTTTTGGGGATTGAGAACACATGTCACCCAGATTCCTTATTCATTCTTAGGAAAAGTCCGTGCAGTTGCCTGGATATGAGAATTTCATTTCCTTGATTATGCTTCAAAAACCGAAATTCGTGTTTAGCCCTTAGCAAGACAGATTGAAGATTTTTTGGGATTGAGGAAACATGTAATCACGATTCTTTATTCTTCTTTAGCAATAGACAGTGCAGTTTCATGTATATGAGGACTCCCATTATCCAGATTCCTATTCTCAAAACCTGATTGGTGGTTATCTCTTAGCAAGACGCTCTGGAGATTTTTGGGATGGAGGTCTCGTGTAACCATGATTCCTTATTCTTCCGTAGCAGCATGTCGTCTGGTGTTCTGAATATGAGACTTCCATTAGAGAATTTCCTGCTTCATTCTCAGCAAGATGACGAGGCATTTCCTGGTGACCTAGAATTCCAGTTGTTTGGA
>NW_006960823.1:0-707 GCF_000164805.1 Carlito syrichta
ATCTCATTCTATTCCATTGATCTATATGCCTATTCCTATACCAATACCAAGCTGTTTTGATGATTGTAACTTTATGGTAAAGTTTGAAGTCTGGGAATGTGATGCCTCCTGCTTTTTTTTTTTTTTTTTTTTTGCTGAGGATTGTTCTGGTTATTCTTGCACGTTTGTGTTTCCATATGAATTCCTGTTTTGATTTTTCTAGGTCTGAAAAGATTGTTGCTGGTAATTTGATGGGTATTGCATTGAATTTGTAGATTGCCTTAGGTAAGATGGACATCTTCACAATGTTGATTCTTCCAATCCATGAGCATGGGATATTTTTCCACTTGTTTGTGTCATCTTTGATTTCTTTGAGCAGTGTTTTGTAGTTTTCATTGTAAAGGTCTTTCATGTCTCTGGTTAGGAAGATGCCAAGGTATTTCATTTTCTTTTTCTTTTTTTTTTGGCTATTGTGAATGGAATTGTGTTTTTTATTTGGGTTTCTGTTTGTTTATTATTGGTATAAAGGAATGCCATAGTCTTTTGCACATTTATTTTGTATCCTGAGACTTTGCCAAAGACCTTTATCAGTGTAAGGAGGTTTTTGACAGATTCTCTTGGGTTTTCAAGGTACACAATCATATCGTCTGCAGAGAGAGATAACTTGACTTTCTCTTTTCCTATTTTGGATACCCCTGATTGCCTTGTCTTCTCTGATTGCTCGAGCC
>NW_006960824.1:0-773 GCF_000164805.1 Carlito syrichta
ACCCTGCATCCTAGGAATGAAGCCTACATTGTCATTGTGGATGAGCTTTGAGTTGTGTTGTTGGATCTGATTTGCTAGAATCTTGTTGAGAATTTTTGCATCTATGTTCATTAGAGATATTGGCCTGTTGTTCTCTTTTTTTTTTGAGTTGGAGTCTCACTCTGTCGTCCAGACTGGAGTGCAGTGGCCGCTCCCGGCCACTGCAACCTCGGCCTGCTGGGCTCCAGCGATCCTTCCACTGTTCTCTTTTTTTGTTGGATTTTTACCTGGTTTGGATATGAATGTGGTGTTAGTTTCGTAAAATAATTTCAGGAAAAATCATCTTTCTCAATTGCCTAGAGTACTTTCAATGGATTGGTATCAGCTCCTCTTTGTAAATTTTGTAGAATTCCAATGGAAAGCCATCTGGTCCAGGACTTTTTTTTATAGAGTTTTCTTATGATGGAGTAACTTTCCTGGGTTTTTATTGGTCCATTTAGTGTCTCAACATCTCCTTGTTTCAACCTTGGGAGGTTGTGTGATGTCAGAAAATCCTCTATTTCATTTAGGTTATCAAGTTTGTTTCCATACAGTGTGCATAGTAATCTCAAATAATCTTTTGTATTATTTCAGGGTCAGTTGTGATTTGATCTTTTGCATTTCTGCTTGTGTTTATTTGGACTTTTTCTCTTTTTCTTGACTTTTTCTCTTTTCCTTTCCATTTAGATATACATTAATCTTGTTTACTCTTACAAAGAAACAGTTTTTTTGTTTTGAATTTTTTTCTATAGTTT
>NW_006960825.1:0-5172 GCF_000164805.1 Carlito syrichta
TGAGTAAGAGGCTGTCCCCATACAATTCTCTGTTTACTAGCTAAAAACTTCCCCACAGACAGTGCTGTGAGAGCTGGTGCACTGTTGTGATGTTAGAGCTCCTTCAGGACCATTTTTACACACAACTTTCTCATGCCAAGATTTTCAGTTAAGATTTTTCTAACTGCTTCTCTCTCCATTTTTATTGGGTCTGCTATGCTTCTCACAGTCAGCTGACAATTTTGGCACACAATTCTATTAACTTTTGCAAGGTTTTCATCAGTTCTGCTTGTTACTAGCTGTCCTGACCCCTTTTTATCAGCGATGTTTTCTCTCCCTCAGAAAAAAACATACAATTCACTTGTACACTGTCCTCTTCTTCATGGCATTATCCCCATAAACTTGGAGTGACATGTCCCTGATTTCATTTCCACTCTTGCCAAGCTTAACAAGAAATTTAATGTCTGTTTGTTGTTCTATTCCAAGTTCCAAAATTCTCATAATGGCGCATATAAACATGCAGCAACAAAATGAGCACCACTCAGCAAGACGCTGCCACATGTCAACACGGACACAGTTGTGAGACACTCATATACCAAGGTTATGAAATCTCACCAGATTGTTTATACAGTGCTGCCAACATAAGTGCATGGTGGCAACTTGATTGTCAGACCCCTTGTATTCCAAAAAATGAAATCAATATGTCAAAAGGATATTTGCACACTCATGCTCATTGAAGCATTAGTCACAACGATAGCCTAGATGTGGGAAAAACTTAAGCGTCCATCAATGGATGAGTGGATGAGGAAAATGTGGCAATACACACAATGGAACACTGCTTAGCTTTACAAGGGACATCCTATCATTTGTGACAGTGAATCAACCCGGAGTATATTATGATTACTGAAATTAGGCACAGAAAGACAAATGCCGCGTGACCTGACTTAGATGTAGAATTGACAGCAGTCAAAGTGGCAGAAGCAAAGAAAATAATAATGGTTACCAGAAGGGATGTGGGGAAATAACGGGGAGTTGTTATTGATCAAAGAGTACAACTTCATTTAGTTAAGAGGAATACGTTTTGAGATCTTTTGTACAGGAGGGTGACAATTGTCAATAATAAGGTATATTTTAAAGAAACTTAGAGAACAAATTTCAAATGTCTTACCACAAAAAATGAGAGCAAGTGAGGTGATTGATGTGTTAATTAACTTGGTTCAATCATTCCACATTATATATACAATACTTTTTTTTTGAGTTGGAGTCTCACTCAGTCGCCCAGAATGGAGTGCAGTGGCCGCTCCTGGCCACCGCAGCCTCGACCTGCTGGGCTCCGGTGATCCTTCCGCCTCAGCCTTCCAAGTAGCTGGAACTACAGGCGCGCGCTACCATGCCTGGCTAATTTTTTTTATTTATTGTAGAGATGAGGTCTCGCCAAGTTGCCCAGGCAGGTCTCGAACCCGCGGGTTCAGGCAGTCCGCTCACCTCAGCCTCCCAAAGGCGCGGAACTACAGGCTGAGCCACTGAGTCCAGCTTATATATAATACATTTTTAAAAACAGTTTACCCCATAGATGCATATAATTCTGATTTTTCAATTAAAAATAACACTAATAAAAAAGATGTAACACACCACATGAACATCAGCATGAGTGAAAATTGGTAAGGGGGCGATGAGACATCACCCTAAATGCCCCCAGTGTACACACACCCTTTCACACTAGGGCCACCCTTGACTCCAGAGGAAAATGATGCACTGGTAGAGGGAGCCAGGATTTATGCTGATGAGCCAGAAGATACATGGTATCATCCCCATTTCTGTACCGCACATATTTACCTAAGTGACGCAGAAAATGTTTTTGGAAAATTGAGCTTTAAGTCAGTTTCTTAGATAGGGCCTCTCATGCTCCTTAATAATTTTTATAGCAGCTATAAGTAGGGAATGCTATGGGCTGAACTATGTTCCCTCCATGGTTATAAGCTGACGTCCTAGCTCTCAGTGCCTGATAATGTGGCTGTATTTGGAGATCAGACCACTGAAGAGGTGATTAACGTCCATGCGTTAGCGTAAGCTCTAATTCAATATGACTGATATAAGAGAAGGAAATTAGGACACAAGACAGATCCAAAGGGAAGAGCATGTGTAGACTCAAGGAAACAGCAGCCGTCTACCAGCTAAGGAGAGACCTCAGACAAAACGAACATTGCCGACATCTTGGTCTTGGACTTCTAGCCTTCAGAACTGTGGGAAAAGAAATACATTTCCATTTTTTGTTTTGTTTTGTTTTTAATCATTCGTTCTGTGGTACTTTGTTACAACATTCCTAGAAAACTAATTCAGGGAAAAATATTTTTCTACCTGGACACAGGTAAGATAAAGAATTACTTGGGTTTAATTCTGAGTCCTAAAGACAGTTTCTTTGAATTCTCTTTTTCACCTTTTAGGTTTCTCTTGATGTATAAGAATGAGAATCGAATGCAACAAGAAGTAAGCGATGTCACTTAGTTGAGTAGTCAGGCATAGCATCCATGGTCAGGAGCCCTATTACCTTTCCTGCAATAGGTCATATTTGGTTAAGTGTTCAGTGAAGCTGCCCTTTACCATAGATTGCACCAGATTGCTAGTACAGACATATGGAAATGAGCTTAACCCATTTGCACCCTCTAGAGTCTATTCTAGAATGCTAGTTGGGGATAGAATCTCTATATTGCGTGGTAGCAATCTGTAGATAAACGTCCATATCAAGTGTCTTCCTTCAAAAAGTTTAACCATTCTCAAAGACTCAACAATCAGCTATTTTCTTTTTAAATTTTCTTAGTTCTACTTACTAAAGAACATTCACATCATAAAAAAAATCACCAAACCGTACAACTATATTTCTTTTCACATTTTAAAAATGTAGCCTGTACTTTAGTAAAAATGTTTCAGATACAGGAGGTACTATATCCTCGAAGAGTTTTGCAAAATTGAAATGATCTTTCGTGGTCACAATATTGTGAAGTCCTTCTGCAATTATTGAGTGAGGGATACCAGGTTTTGTGCATTGTACAGTGGAACACTGACTTACAGTTACAGATTCTAGAACTCAAATTAGTTTTACAATAAATTCAAAGTATTTAATACACAGTTTGAAGGTACATTGAATTTTCCAGAAATGTAACTACCATGCAAATCGAGAAAAATATTTATTTTCTCCCCCACGGACCTTTACTTGACATTATCTATTATACCATCTCAGAAAGTCATGTTCCCAAGGACAATGCCAGCTGTGGAACCAATAATCTACCCCTGATAGTATCTCTACCTCATCTGCTTGTGTCGTTCACACAATCATGATAATCCTGAGTGGCTGCGAGGCTCTGCAAACTTTATTATGTTTTTTAGTCTTATTGTGCCTGTATATTCAGATACAGAAATGCATACATTGTATTACATGATACTTTTCTTACTTTTCGTTTATATTCGAGGTAAAGTATAATACTGATGTTTTTGAAATTGTGCATTTCAGTGTATTACATCATCTATAACCTTTGTTTCAGAAAGTGTTATAAAATATTTGTTTAAAGTGGTGTTGTGCCTCTGTAGTTGGCTGTTTTATCATCATCATGCTATTGGAGTTTGCATTTTACTCAGCTTTCCTGTAGTTATGCATCATTAGAACCCAAAGACAAACTGTATTGGTATTTCAGTCTTCAAGTTATTTTCCAATTTAGAGTGATTGGAAAGGAAGAAAACATTTATTAAATGGCTGCAAGAGTGACTGTTTTTATTCAGATTGGCAACCACTCAAGAGCTTTTGAAGAATAGAAGGAAGGCCAACATCGCGGCGAAGGAATTCTTAATACACTTTCATTAATAATCACTTTTTTGTTGTTTTCATCTTAGGCCTGAAATTTAGGATAATTAGTGGTATCTATTTTGGCTTCTCAGTACCTGGTTAGCTGCCTGGATGAGTTCTATGACGTTAAGGATTTTGATGCATTATTGAGCCAATACATATAGTATTTTCAGGAGCCATTCTAGAGCTTTATGAACATTAGATCATTTTATATTCACAGCAAATATCTTATCCTCATTACACAAAAGAGGAAACTGAGGAACAGACAGATGAACCTGCCAAAAGTCAGTGAAATCCAGTGAACTGCAGAGCTTGGATAAAACTTTGGCAGTCTGACCCTAAAGGCTACGGGCTTGGCCATATTGCCTGCAAAGCTGTGATCCGGCACCTGAGTAAGAGCGTTGCACTGCGAAGACTAACAAGAAAATAGAACTAGGTGATACTGCTACGCTCTTCTCTAAAGGAATCTTTAAGTGTGTAAATAATCAGTTGAACATCATATTTGAATAAAGATTAATTTAGCTGTTTATAGCAGAGTCATATGAACATTTAATTGCAATTCCCCTTCAAGTGAAGAGAAGCAAACAAGGAACGCCACAGCTATGACCAGACGTATCATGACAATTTGAGAACGAGAGGAAAGAACGAAGAAAAGGAGAGGAGAGGGAGAAAGAGAAAGGGAGGGAGAAAATTCACGTTAAAAAGGTAAAAGCAAGCAAAGCAAAAAAAAGTGCCAAAACAAGAAGAGAACGATGATAAATTATTCATTTATGAAAAGAAAATCTGACCATTTCTTGCTCACCAGGTCTGGGCAAAATTCTAGCGATTGACATTGTTGCCTTTTCTTATTCAAAGATGTGTTTAAAATGACATTCTATTTTGGATCAGTTCGTTCACAAATCCCTGGTCCCACCCACCTGTTTCCCAGAATCTGTGTCCTTTCCAGACAGCCCACGTTTCCTGTCTCCTGTAGTCAATCTTCCAAATTTTCTCCTTACCCCACCCACATGTGGAGCATGACAAAATATCCGTGTGTGTATGTGCTTGTGTAGAATTGTCTCATTCATTGACTGCGATGTTCCCAGAAGTGGGACAGAAAACCTATCAAATTCTTTCTTGCTCTGTACAAGTTCTAGGTCTAGTGAATAAAAATTAAACTGAATCATAAAAGCAGAGTCACAACCCCTCGGTCAATTTCTAAACTTGAGCCAGTTTATAGACCCAGAACCTCTCAAATAAAGGGGTGGACAAGTCCCCTTGAAGAACACTCCAGTATATGACCCAAATTTGTCCGGGTAATCTTCCTCCCATCCTTCCCCAATGGTACCTATGTATAGCATTTTACAGGGGTAACT
>NW_006960826.1:0-832 GCF_000164805.1 Carlito syrichta
AAACAGGAGATTAAAAATCATCTTGTTGGACCTAATGAGTAAGGACTACAATGGTCAAGGAGATGTTGACTACTACCTATGCAAAAAGTTGATTAGGGAATCACATGTCCCCCTCCCACCACACACACTGAACAATACATTTACCAAATAAATGCAAAAATTTGGGAGCAAATTTGGGAAGGATTAGAAACCCCAAATTTCTATTTCATATTTTCATCACTTTACTGGGGTTAGACATGAAATGAGAAAATAAAATCATATTTCTTACATATCTGAGATTGTGGATTTGTATCAATAACACTTTAAAAAGTAATAGCTTTATTTTTTTATTTTTTTGAGAAACATTCAAATGTAAATTACTATAATTTACATTCTACCAGTGTATGAAGGTTTCCCCTTTCTCCACTTCCTTATCAGTGTTCATTGTTATCTGTATTTTGGATAAAAGTCATTTTAATTTGGATGATATATCATTGAAGTTTTGATTTGCATTTCTATGATAATTAGTGTGATTGAGCATTTTTTTATATACTTGATCATTTGTATGTCTTCTTTTGAGAAATATCTGTTAAGATCTTTTGCTCATTTAGAAGATCAGATTATTATTGTTTTCTTATTGAGTTGTTTGAGCTCCTCATGAATATTTTGGCTATTAATTCCTTTTCCTTGTCAGATGGATAGTTTCACAAATGTTTTCTGCTATTCTATGGTGTGTCTCTTCATTTGGTTAATTGTTTCCCTTGTTGTGTAGAAGGTTTTCAGCTTGATGTGATCCTATTTGTTCATTTTTGCTTTGGTTGTCTATGCTTTGGAGGTCTTACTCAAAGCATCT
>NW_006960827.1:0-781 GCF_000164805.1 Carlito syrichta
GCATCACCCCAGAGAATGGGGAGAGGGGCGTAACCAGGTTCCTTCAGGCAGATAGTTATCATGCACTTTCTGTATACCAGGAATGAGACCCAGGAACACTTCAGAGGGAGCCTTGTTGAGAATGGATTAATCTAATCATGGGCCAGGGAGACCCCAGGGGGTCTGCAGCTCTGGAGCCTTGGTCTGGGGCAAAGTCTGTATAGGCTGTGCTGTCCTGGCCTAGCCACGTGCATTGACAGCTGAGCTGGGCTTTGAAAGAAGGCCTGGCTATTTCTCCCAGCACTTTGTTTTGGCTCTCAAGGATCTGGAGGTTGTTGCTGAGAGTGTGGGAATAGAAAGCAGTGCATGGAGACAGGGACACATGTGGGTGATATGGAAACAGGGCCGTTTGGGTGCCAGATATTGAAATATCTCTTTCCTGAGGCTTTTGCAACCCAAATATATAAACTGCATATATGAACACACCGTGCTGCATCACAGACAATCCAATGCTTAGGTCTCAAGTTTAAATTTAAGGAAATTTAATTGCAAAACGCTAAAAATAATCAGAAACATAAATAGCAGAACAGGCCTGTCATCATCACCAAACTCAAAACCATAACTGAAGAGATGATAAGATGCTGTAGAGATGTACCAGTTGAAAAAATAAGCTGATTTCTTCAACTGTCACCAGCCTTTGCTAGAGGTGGGGACAAGTTCCACATGGGCCTTGAATGCCCAGGTCACTGTGGTCTGAGTCTTCTTCTGACTGGTTAGAGCTCAGCCCTATGCCATGTCCCCC
>NW_006960828.1:0-736 GCF_000164805.1 Carlito syrichta
GGTATTTGTTAGCTGAGAAATTTTTAAGACAAGAGGATAAAAAATATTTTATTGATGATCTCTGTCCATCAGTTTTTGTACAAGACTAAGAACTTGGCATGATTTTAATTGAAAAATTTGGTATTTAATAGCAAATATGTGGTTTTATTTTATATTGTTCTATTTGTTCACTTCTTCCAGTTGCTATGTTCATCCCTCTTCAAAGCATTCTGAAAATACAAACCTTAGTATAGAAGAAAAATGTTTTTTGTTTGTTTGTTTTGAGTTGGAGTCTCACTCTGTCACCCAGACTGGAGTGCAGTGGCCGCTCCCGGCCACCGCAGCCTTGACCTGCTGGTCTCTGGCGATCCTTTTGCCTCAGCCTTCCAAGTAGCCAGAATTACAGGCACGCGCTACCACGCCCGGCTAATTTTTTGATTGATTGTAGAGATGAGGTCTCGCATGCCCAGGTGGGTCTCGGACCCGCAGGCTCAGGCAATCCACTCACCTCAGCCTCCCAAAGGCGCGGGATTATAGGCTGAGCCACCGGGCCCAGCTAGAAAAATGTTTTTTAAAAACAAAACTAAAATAAGGCAAAGTGAAAATTGAAAATAATCTTTAATCATACTTTTAATCATTTTATTATTCCGACTAGCATTTTCTACACATATTTATACATATTAAGGGTATAATATGCACAAATTAATGCACTGACTTTTTTTACTAAATAAAAAATGATTTCTCACTTTGCTTTATT
>NW_006960829.1:0-795 GCF_000164805.1 Carlito syrichta
TCCAGCCTGGGCACCTTGGTGAGGCTTCATCTCTACAATTAAAAAAAAAATTAGCCACATGTGGTAATGCAAGCCTGTAGTTCTGGCTACTTGGAAATCTGAAGTGGAAAGATCACCTGGGCCTAGCAGGTTTATGCTGGGGTGGCCGTGAGTGTGCCACTGCACTCCATCCTGGGTGACAGAGTAAGGTGCCAACTCTCTCTCTCTCTCTATATATATATATATATAATTAGTTTAACAGAATTTTGCAGGTGCAAAAATAATAAATGCTATTGTAAAATGTTTTGTATAAAAGAGAGAAATAAGAAATTGAGAAAGAATCTGCAGTTCAACTGTCCACCTATAACTGCAGTTAACATGCTGGCATACGTCCTTCCATATTTATTACCATACATAGGTATGAAATAAAAGTTTACACTGTATGCAACTTTTGCAAGATTCCTTGTATTAATGTTATCCTAAAAAAATTTTTTTCTAACTTCAGATAAAATTCAGCATCCCTTCTTGATAAAAACCCTCTATATATACAGAGAGAGAGAGAGAGAGAGAGAGAGAGAGAGAGAGAGAGTAGTTTTTCTTTAGGATGGGCATTGTAAAAGTGTACTGTATTATTGGAGAACAATTGAGATGATGATCATGCTTTAGAGCATGAGGACAAATGTTTGAAAATAAGTGATTGAACTGGGAGAAGAGAAAATTTTATCAGGGGCATATGGGTTCTCATGTGTCAGTAAAGTCAGGAGGGTCAACAAGAAGGAATGAAGGATGTATATATTTAGTATCATTGAGTATCTG
>NW_006960830.1:0-4737 GCF_000164805.1 Carlito syrichta
ATGTAATACTATAAGAAATGACTGATGGTACTGGGAAACTATGGGGGAGGGGATGGGATTAACAGTCGCAAATATCTGTCTAGGGATGGGAAACACCTTTTATCAACAGGGTGTCTGAATGAAACGTAATTGTACACCTAACCCTTAACTATACCCCACAAAATCATAATAAAAAATATTGATTAAAAAAAGAATGTCCATCTCAATATGAAATCTATGAAGAGAACACAGTCCTTTATGAAAACATGCTTTGTTTTCTAGGAACCAGGATGTTATGATTATTTTGTGGAGTTGACAACAGGAAGGACTTTTATAATTAAGCAAGTTAAAATGTAGTTTTTCTCTTCCTTTCCTAGAACCGTGATGTGCAGTGTCAATCAGTGCATTCTTCAAAGAGTGGTAAAGTCATGTACACACCTACATTGATGCTAACTTGCTAAAGGTTTCCACATTATCTGTGTAGCATTACTGTTGGTTAGAGTTTGGCAAATAGATATAAAGATTAATTTTTAAAACAGTGTGACAAAAGCTAAAATAAATTAGCCATGTTTTTCCTGTATTTGCCACCAACAGGTGGCAGATGCATTCAACCGTTCCGTTTGATGTATAACTTACTGACCATAATACACTGTTTTTTCATTTAATTGATTATTTGTTCATCAAAGTATGTATTTGGAAATAAGTAAAAGACAATCACAGAAAAGTGACTTGACAAATTGAGTTTGAAGGAGGCTGACACAAATCTTAGATATTCCCTGAGATATATATGTATATAATTTTTTTGAGTTGGAGTCTCACTCTGTCACCCAGACTGGAGTACAGTGGCTGCTCCCAGCCACCGCAGCCTCGGCCTGCTGGGCTCTGGCGATCCTTCAGTCTCAGCCTTCCAAGTAGCTGGAACTACAGGCACACACTACCACACCCGGCTCATTTTGATTTATTGTAGAGATGAGATTTCGCCAAGTTGCACAGGTAGGTCTTGAACCCATGGGCTCAGGCAATTCCCAGAGATATTAAAGAGAAAACGCAAACCTGCATATTGCAAGAACTTTTGATGTTATAAAAAATTGAATGTGTTGTAATCATTTGTGTTATTTAAGGGAACAAATCATGATGGGATTTCACCAAGTAAAAAACCTGCTCTTCAATTCCCTTCACAGAAGAGTGCTTTGCAGGGCAACAGAGATCATTAGATTTAAGAAAAAATATGGCATTCTACAAACTTCTCGGCTTAATTGAAGGTTGTTTCTTTTCTGCCACAGAAGGACTATTATAGGTCAAAGGTGATCAATTCTCAAGCAACTAAGATAGAATGAATGTTATATGAACAGTTTAGGGACCATATCATTAAACTGAAGCTTAAAGGTATTAGATTATTTCACTCCTGGAGGTATTTAGTCAATTCCATAGTATTTAAGAATATACATTGCATTGTTTCAGGGTTTGAGTATTTGAAACCTCAAAATAGTTGCTAGGTAAATTTTTGTTAAAGTACAAAAAGAAGGTTCTTCTCTCTATGGTAGCTATGAGGAAAGAACACAGACCAACATGGAAACATGATTGGTATCCCAGGGGCTAGAATGGTATGATTATTTCATGAAATTCACATAAGAAAGCACTTTTAGTAACAAGCAAGTTAAACATAGTTTTTCTCTTCCAGTCACAGAGATGTGTTGCTCAGTTGAAGTAAGCCAAACACTTTCACTAAGAAAGGAGATTGACATAAGGCCTTCAAGGAAGTTTTAATTAAACATTAGATGTTCCCAATGACATTAAACAGAAAATCAAAATGTACTTGCTGGAATCTTCTTTGTGTAATAGGTAGCTGAATGAAATGTAATCATTTCTGTCTGCTCAAGGAAGAATGTGTTGTGGGAATGCAGCAAAGTAAAAAACCTGCTATAGAGTTTACTTACTACAAGAGTACTTCAATTAGCTATGATATTATTAGACTTAAAGAGCACTATCTGCATGCCATCTCCTTGGGCTCAACTGGAAGCTGTTTCCTAATTACCTCAGGAGGTTGAATTTGGTTCATGATTGAAAAAATCAGAAGAAATGAAGATAGTCTTAAAACTCCACAAAGAGTTACAAATTCATGCCCTTTCGCTGCAGCAAAAGACTCTATATTATTTCACTCCTGGAATTCATTTACACAAGCACATAATAATTTAGACTATATATTGCATTGTTTCAGTAGTTGAAATATGTGAAACGTTAAGTTTTCCAGGTGAATATTTGTAAATATACAAATAAAAGTCCTTCTCCCTGTGGAAGCTATGAGGAGAGAACACAGTTCCATATGAAAACGTGGTTTGTATTTTATTGTTATAGTGTTATGATTATTTAATGAGGCTTAAATAAGAATGTGATTTTATCAACAAACAAGACCAAACGTAGTTTTTCTCTTCCATTCCCAGAGACATGTTGCCCAATTGTAATCAGTGCATCGTCTGAGACAAAATCACATACAAACCTTTATTGACTGTGTGCTACTCTGATAAAGTCTTCAACATTATATCTGTGGTTCATTCTAAGTAAAAGTTTGGAAAAGCAGATATCAAGATTTTTAAAAAAGTATAATGATAAATAAATGAAATAAACTAACCAGGGTTTTTCTTCATTTACTGTCAATAGGTTTCAGATGGATCCATTCTTTC
This sequence comes from Carlito syrichta, assembly GCF_000164805.1. Classification (NCBI taxonomy): domain Eukaryota; kingdom Metazoa; phylum Chordata; class Mammalia; order Primates; family Tarsiidae; genus Carlito; species Carlito syrichta. The sequence goes on from NW_006960830.1 coordinate 2,661, forward strand.
AAATATTTTTCAGTATATCCTACTGAGTCTAGCATCACACTCTTTTTCAATTAATTCTGTTGTTTATCTATTTATGTATTTGAAAGTAAGTAAAACACTTTCACAAAGTATGGAGTTTGACAAGTTGCCTTGATGGAAACTGAACATAAACCTTAGTTATTCCCAGTGATGCAAAGGAGAAAACAAAAAGGTGCGTGTTATACCACTCTTTGCAGAATAATTAAGAGAATGTGGTTTGACCATTTTTGAACAAAGAGTGGTGGAGTCCAACAAAGTAAAAAATCAACTTTGGGGTTTTCTTGCCAGAAATGTGATTTACTGTGCAATGGAGATATTTGGCTTAATGACAAAAACCCGTGTGTTACCTAATTTAGTCTTAATTCGAGGCTGAATTCTAATTACCTCAGGAGGCTGAATCTATGTCAAAGGTGAAAAAGAAGGAACAAAGATAGTTTCAAGACTCATTGAAGAGTTAAAAGTTCATGTCCTTTATTTTAAATGCAGAGCAAAGCTCTATATTATTTCCTTTCTGGAAGTAATTTAGGCAAGCCCATAGTATTTAAGTCTACATATTGAATTGTCTCAGGGTTTGAAATATGTGAAACCCCAAGCAAAGTAGCCAAGTAAGGTTTTGTAAAAGTACAAAGAGAAAATCCTTCTCCATATGGAAGTTGTGAGAAGAGACCAGTATACTATACAGAAAAATGATTTGTATGCTAGGGTCTAGAGCATTTTGATCATTTCATGGCATTCACAAAAACAAATATTTCAACTAGTAAATGAAAACTTACTATTTAAAATTCCTACCCCAAAGACTTGTTGCTAAGTGATAATCAGCGCATTCATTGGATGGTGCAAAAATGCCTACAGAATACATGTATGCTACACTGCTAAAGGTTTCCACATTATCTGTGTAGCTTCACTGTAGGTAAGAATTTGACAAAGCAGATATAAGGATTTTTTAAGCATAGTAATTTTAAGAATAAAACTAGGCTTCTTCTTCATTTACCAGCAATAGGTGGCAGAAAGATCCACACATTCAAACAGTTTGCAGTGTAAACGACTGAGTCTAACATCACACTGTTTATTTACTTATTTATCTATTTGTCTCTTTGGACATGAGTAAGACACCTTTAAAAAGTAAGGAGATTGCCAAAATTTCTTTAAGAAAAGTGAAAGAAAACGTTAGCTGTTCCCATTGATGTTTAAGAGAAAACACAAACGTGCATTTTGGAAGACTATTTATGTAATAAATTACAGAATATGGTGTCATTTCAGGGAAGAAAACATGATGGGACTACAGCAAAGTCAAAACCTGTTCTGGAGTTTCCTTGCCAGAAGCGTGCTTTGTGAGAAAAATTTATTAGACATTAGGAGAAACATTTGTGTGATACTTATCTGGACTTCATTGGAGAATTTTTACTGATTACCTCAGGAGGTGGAATGTATGGCAAAGTTATAAAAGTGAGATGGTATGCTCAATGTTCCATGATGAGTGAAAAGCTCATGACTTTTACTCTATATGCAGCTTAGAGGTCTAGATAATTTCACTCCTGGAAATAATTTATGCAAGTCCATAATATTAAATTCTACACATTTCATTGTTTCATGAATTAAGATTTGTGAAACCCCCCCAAATTTGGAAAGTCACTTTTTGTAAAAGCACTAAATGAATGTTCTCCATATGGAAGCTTTGAAGAGATAACACAGACCCACAAGAACACAAAGTTTGTATCTAGGGATTAGATATTATGCTTATTTCTTTGAGTTCACCAAAGGAAGCACTTTTAGCAATGAGCAAATTAAAACAGTTTTATTCTTCATGTCTCAGAGATAAGATGTCCAGTGGTAATCAGTGCCTACACCAGAGAATGGTAACATTACTTAGAAACACACATTGACACTACCCTGCTAAAGCCTTCCACATTATGTGTTTTGCTGTACTCTAGGCAAAACAGAAAACAGTTTATCTTTAAAGCATGGCAAAAAATACACTAACAAGGGTTTATTTTCATTTCTGCTGACAGTTGCAGAGAACCACCCATTTAAGCAGTCTGAATATATCCTACTGAGTCTA
>NW_006960831.1:0-715 GCF_000164805.1 Carlito syrichta
GGAAAAAAAATAAGAGCATCCAATTGTTTTTGGAGTTGGGATCATCGTGAACAGACAGAGATCATTTGGAATGAGGCCCAGCCTTGGGACTAGAGTTCCAGAAAGATGGTGGATCGGCAGACAATCAGGCTGTGGCTTGGGGATTTCAAGTTGAGTGAACTCTGGAGCCCAGGAGTTCTATCCCTTCCTGGGCCACATGGTGAGAACTTGTTGGTCCCTGGAATGCAAACACTGGAGTCGGCCATGGTGGCATCTGCAGTCCCGAATATACCTGATGCAGTGGCCTCAGTCCTGGGGCGTTCCTTTGTGATACCACCACCAACAGAACATTTGAGTCCAGGACAGACACCGTGGCTCACATCCATCAGTCCCATGCCCTGGGAGGCCAAGGTGGGAGCCTCCTGAGGCCGTGTCAGAGACCAGCCTGGGAAGGTGGCCATTCCTCGTCTCCACGAGTGTCCCCAAAATTGAGTCAGGCTGCTGGCCCCTGGAGTCCCAACTACTCAGGGGTCAATGCGGGAGGACCACCTGAGTCCCACAGGTCAAATTTCTGGGAGCTACAGTCATGCCACAGTGCCCCAACCTGGCTGACAGAGATTCCAGCGACAAATAAGACACCACCCATGTGCATCACAATGGGTGTCCACGGCTCCCCAGGGAAAAGTCTGCGTGGGTGGAGGATGATGGAGTAATCGTGGCAGCAAGGGGCCATTCC
>NW_006960831.1:1901-2462 GCF_000164805.1 Carlito syrichta
GAGAGTACCTGGTCCACGGGTGTGTCTACACCGGGTTGCCCACACCACCACCCGCCTCATGCCCAGTGTGGATCTGCTTCATTCTTCCAGGGGCCACGTCAGGGAAAGGGATCCAGAGACTCTCAAAACTTTGGGTAGTGGGGACGGCTGGGCCACTCATGAGTGTCTCATTGGCACTTGGGTAGGCCGGGATGCAAAGATGGCTGGAATCCGGGAGATCAAGACCAGGCTGGACACCATGGCAAGCCCCCACCTTGACCCCAAGAAAAACCCAGAAAACCTTGGGTGAGGGCAGGCCTGGGAGGGAGGATCACCTCTGGCCCAGAGTTAAAGACCAGGCATGAAGGCAAAGATGTCAACCAAATTGAAAGCCGGTGATCGCAGCAATTTGCGAGGCCCAGATGGAGAAAATGGCTCAATTTGGGCTGTTTGAGAGCAGCCTGGGCAACCTAGTAAGGAAAGAAAAGACGAAAGAAAGAAAGAAAGAAAGAAAGAAAGAAAGAAAGAAAGAAAGAAAGAAAGAAAGAAAGAAAGAAAGAAAGAAAGAAAGAAAGAAAGAAG
>NW_006960832.1:0-800 GCF_000164805.1 Carlito syrichta
ATTTACTTTTTGCTTAATTGCTCTGTCCAGAACTCTCAACACTATCTTGACTAGAAGTGCTGAAAGAATATATCTTTGTCTTGTTCTTGAACTTTTGGGAAAAGCTTGAAGCTTCATTATTGAGTATCATGTTAGCTTTGTGTTTTCACATATGGTCTTTATTATGCATAGGAAGTGTTCTACTTTTTTTTATTTTTTAGTGTTTATGTCATGAAAAAGTGTGAACTTCTGTCCAATCCTTTTTCTACATCAACTAAGATCATATAATTGGACTTTTATACTATTACTGTGTGGTATGTTACTTTGATCTTTGTATGATGTTACATTTATTTTTGTAAGTTGTGTTATATTTGCATTCCAGGAATGAATTCCATTTGGCATGATGTTTAATATAATTCATTTGAATATACTGCTAAATTCTTTTTCTAGTATTCTGTTGAGAATTTTTTGCAAGGAACTGGCTCCCTGGCACTACAGGGCCAGATCCTACAGTGTCAATGCCCTGAGAACAGAAGTGGAAACTTCCATGATGCTGCTCCTGGACATTGAACCTACACAGTGAGTTTAGGTGCTCTCATTTTCTCACCCATTGTTGGTCTTTACTGTGTTGTGTAGCATTTGTAAAACTATGATGAGTTTAGGATGTTCATTCCCTGAGGGTTTTCATGAGTTGAAAGCACAGCCAGCTGTAGTGTTTTTACAATTTGAGGACTGTTTACCAGGAGCTCTCCAACATGAAGTTAGATGAATTTGGAACTCTGGAGAGACAGGTGGACTTGAACACAGATAATTTTCAACAT
>NW_006960833.1:0-748 GCF_000164805.1 Carlito syrichta
TGTAAAAAAGACTGCCTTTTCTCACCATATTCTTAATATACTTATTGTCAATCAGTTGACCATACATGCATAGATTAATTTCTCATTGATATATATGCATGTCTCTATGGTCATGCTATTTTATGCACTGTAGCTTTGTAATATATTTTGAAAACTGGAAGTGTGATATCTCCAGCTTTGTTTTTTTTTACTCAAGATTGTTTCGGCATTCACGTTCATCTGCTCTCTATGAAAATTTATTTCTGTAAAACAAAAATGCCTCCTGGGTTTTGCTAGAGATGACATTAAATATTTAGATTGCTTTGGGTGGTATGGATATTTTAACATATTAAGTCTTTCAATCCATGAACAGGATGTCTTTCTATTGGTTCGTGTCTTTCTAATTTTCTTCAATATTTTGTAGTTTTCGTTGTATGTATTCAACTTCCTTAAATTTATGTTTAAGTATTTTATTCTAAAGTGTTATTGAAAATGGGATTGTTTATTTCATTTCATTTTCAAAGTGTTTTTTTGTGTAGAGAAATACATCTGATTTTTTTAAAGCTTTTAAAGTACTTTGTAACTTTCCTGAATGTATTTTTCAATTCCACCACTTTGGCGGTGGAGCCTTCTAGATTTTATATATACATATATATGACTATGTCATTTCCAAGCAGAAACAAACTTATTTCCTTTTTTCTGATATGTATCTACTTTATATTTTTTTCATGTCTAATTGTTTAGGTTAGAATTTCCAGCACTATGATGA
>NW_006960834.1:0-718 GCF_000164805.1 Carlito syrichta
CTGGGTACCAGTGATCCTTCCGCCTTAGCCTTCCAATTAGCAAGAACTACAGGTATGCACTACCACACCTGGCTACTTTTCTGATTTACTGTAGTGATGAGGTCTCGCCAAGTTGCCCAGGCAGGTCTCGAACACTCGATCTCAGACAATTCATTCACCTCAGCCTCCCACAGTGTGGAATTACACCCTGAGCCAAGTCCGGCCTCTTTCCTTCTTTCTTCCCTTCTTCCCTTCTTCCCTTATTTCTTTTTTCTTCCTTCCTTCCTTCCTTCCTTCCTTCCTTCCTTCCTTCCTTCCTTCCTTCCTTCCTTCCTTCCTTCTTTCTTTCTTTCTTTCTTTCTTTCTTTCTTTCTTTCATCTTTTCTTTCCTTACTAGGTTGCCTAGGCTGCTCTCAAACAATCCAAATTGAGCCATTTTCTCCATCTGGGCTTCGCAAATTGCTGCTATCACCGGCTTTCAATTTGGTTGACATCCTTGTCTTCATGCCTGGTCTTTAACTCTGGGCCAGAGGTGATCCTCCCTCCCAGGCCTGCCCTCACCCAAGGTTTTTCTGGGTTTTTCTTGGGGTCAAGGTGGGGGCTTGCCATGGTGTCCAGCCTGATCTTGATCTCCCGGATTCCAGTCATCTTTGCATCCTGGCCTACCCAACTGACAATGAGACAGTCATGAGTGACCCAGCCGTCCCCACTACCCAAAGTTTTGAGAGTCTCTGGATCC
>NW_006960835.1:0-757 GCF_000164805.1 Carlito syrichta
ACACAAGCAATAACATGCAACTTTACAGATTGATTTGATATATGCAATTCCATGATCAAAGTGGCAGTTTTTGCTTTATGGTGAAATTATAATTATCTTTAAATGTGAAAAAAATAAAACCATAGCTTTCTATAAATATTTCACTGTGTTTTGATTCAATAATTAGACTTTCAATGAGGAACAAGTGACAGGAAAATTAAGATAAACCTTAAACTGGTTATAAAACAACTGAAATGCTACTGGTTTCATTTTATGTTTTGCTTCAGGGGATAAGCTTGTAATATATTTCATTTTCTTGACTTTTCTGTTTTCAAACACAAGATCTGTGACATGTAATGCTAATGACTCTTTACTCATGATTGACTGACTTATAAAAGCATTTCTCATATTTTGGGGTAACAATACCATAGCATGCCACGTGTTATTTTTTTCTGTCCTAAAATCTTAGGTATGATCAGAACCTTATATATAGTATAAATGTATGGTGGCTCACACCAATAATCCCAGCACTTTGGGAGGCCAAGGTGAGAGGATTGCCTGAGGCAGACCAGTCTGGGCAACTTGGTGAGCCCTCATCTCTACAATAAATTTAAAAAAATAGACGGGTGTGGTGGTGCATGCCTCTAGTTCCAGGTACTTGGAAGGCTAAGCAGAAGATTTCCTAGCCCAGAGTCGAGGCTGTGGTGCCATGAACATGCACTGTACTCCAGCTTGGGTGACAGAGTGAGATGCCGACTCAAAAAAATAATTATTTTAA
>NW_006960836.1:0-672 GCF_000164805.1 Carlito syrichta
CCCAGTGTGTCTTGGAGGTTTCTTGAAAGATGAGTGGGTTGAGAATTTGAGGATTTCATTCTCTGTCCTGATCCATTGTCCTATGGATCTATTCTATCAATACCAGGCTGTGTTGATTACTGTAAACATATAGTTAAGTTTGAAGTCTGTAACTGCAATAGCTCCTGCTTTGTTTCTTTTGATAAGATTCTTTCGGCTATTCATGATTCTTTATGGTTTCATATGAATCCTATATTGTAGTTTCCAGGTCTGAGAAGAAGGATGTTAACTTAATGGTTATTTCATTGAAACTGTAGATTGACAAAAAGACTAATTTTTACATTAAAAGAGGTTAGTAAAATCAGGAAAACAAGAGTATAAAATTGTTATTTTTGACATCAGTCACAGAACTTTGACATCATAATGGGAGGGACTGTGACTACTGAGTAATCTTTAGGCTCCAAGCACTTGTGTACAGTGCTCTGCCATATGCGGTAGACATGGTGGATTTCATTCCCAAGAAGTGAAGAGAACCATGTGTTCACACCTATACAAAAATTTCTCCAGGGATAAGTGAGCATTCAAGAATCATCTAAATGAGGTAGCTTTTTTTAAGTAGTCTTTATTTAGAAGATCGAGATACTCCCAATCTGGGAGGGGACCTGAGGGGTTGACCACGAGGTAATCTTTTAT
>NW_006960837.1:0-666 GCF_000164805.1 Carlito syrichta
GGCTGGCTACTTAAACCAGTTGGCTAGCAAGGTGGCCAGCCTGTTAGCTAGCTAGCCAGATGCCTAGCATGCTAGCCAACCAGGTAGATAGCTACTTAAGACAGGTGGCAAGCCATGTAGCCAACCAGGTAGCTAGCTAGTTAAGTCAGCTAGCTAGCCAGCTAGTTAGTTTAGTGAGTTAGCAAGTCAACTAACTATTCTTGTACCTAGTTAAGTCAGCTAGCAAATCAGGCTGCTAGTCAGCTAGCTAGATAAGTCAACTAACTAGTCAGCCAGATACTCCACTAGATAGTTAAGTCAGCTAGCATATCAGCTAGTTACTTAGCTAACTAGTTAGCTAGCAACTGAGCTAACTGGTGAGCTAACTAGTGGGCTCCCCCACTTCCCATCAGGTCAGCTAACTAGTAGGCTTGCTTGCCTGCCAACCATTCAGCAAACTAGTCGTCTTGCAAGCCATGCAACAGGTCAGGTAACTTGTCAACTTGCTCGCAGGTCAACAGGTCTGCTAAATAGTTGACTCGCTCACCAGCCAGCTAGTTAAGTCAGCTCACTGGTCGGCTCACTAGCTGGGTGACTAGTTATGGCGGTCAAGAGTCGGCTCACTCCCCAACAGAGTAGTTAATTCAGCTGACCAATCGGCTCTCTCTCCAGTCAACTAGTTAAGTC
>NW_006960838.1:0-713 GCF_000164805.1 Carlito syrichta
CAAGCCCCACCCCTAAGCTGAATCAGATAAAAACAACTCCCAAGCAGCCAAACCCAAGGTGTGAGTAAACCTAGCTGCCTGGAACAAAAAAGAAAGGGGAGAGGCCGAAGATCAGAGCTGAAGTGATATTAGTCTGATCTCTTATTGTGACATATAATTTTATCATTTTGACTGTTTATTTTGATCATGTCCATTGTTTGCCTTCTGACTTACACTGTTTCATGACTATATTGGTCTGTCTCTGTGTAGCTATCAGTATTCTTTAGGGAATCTTTCTTATGTGTCTTTTTTCACTTCTTTCCAGCCTTGTGTCTCTTTCTCACCTGATAGTTTTCCCTCTTGCTCTTCTCTCTCCCTAACTTCCTATTGACCCACCCTTCCTTCATTATTTTCCTCTTTTATACTCCCATTTTAATCTAGGAACCAAAATTATATACTGCTGAACAGACAGATTGTAAGGCAGAGGGGAATAGGTTCCAGTGTGCTCATACACCTGTTTGTGGATGCCAGAATCAGCATATACACTCTGAACCACAGCTTCCCTCTCAATTAAACCTCAAAACTGCAAAAAGTACAGATTGCAGCCTACATTCCAACCCAAAAAGTGAACAAAGCCAGAAGACCCTCATAACGAAGAACAGGTATTGCAGAAGAGAAATAAAAGCAACCCCACCTTCCCTCAAAACAGAATTAAAGAAGAGGAGGGAAAAAGG
>NW_006960839.1:0-770 GCF_000164805.1 Carlito syrichta
CCCTACAGTATAAGGATGAGGAAAGAATATAGCTTTAACTTCGATGTAAATTTTAACCTAACTTCTTTATTAAATCCATAGTTTTATTGTTGATAAGTATTTTTAACTTTTGTTACTAGAAGGCATGCATCATATTAATAGTTCCATGGGTTTTTTGTGTGCTACATCGCATTAACATAATAATAGATATTACTAAGTTCTGAGTTTGACAAGCTTATAGATTTCAAGTTTCCATGATCCTACTTAAGATTTTATCCAGAACTTTGGTTATCATCTAAGACTTATAGCTGTCCAGGAGTAGAGAAGAAGTGGGGGATGTCATGGTTTCTGAAAAAGCATTCTATATTTAACTAAAGACCTACAGACAGCCAATCTAGAGTCTATTTTTTAAGGAACCTTTGGATTATCCAGTGTTCAATTGACTAATAATAATAATAACAATAATAATAATAATCTGAGGAGCCATAGGGGAAAAAAGTACAATATAGAACCAAATCCTCAGATTTGGCTCAACATGCCTTGATCAGACTTTAACATGATCCATGTTAATACTTCTGAGAAAAAAAAAATTAAGTGAACCAATAACAAACATTACTTTTCATATAGACATACTTTGCAAAGTGATGCATAATAAGGTTAAAGAGAAATGGTCATTGCTCACAAACAAAACTGATACTGATATGTAAAACTGAACAGCAGAATGTTGATATGGGAAACTTTATGCTTATATTCAAAATCCCTATACTGATATTACAAAAAAAACACTTTGA
>NW_006960840.1:0-642 GCF_000164805.1 Carlito syrichta
CGATTCTCCCGTCTCAGGTTCCCAAGCAGCTGGAACCACAGGCAAGTGTGACCACCCTCGGCTCCATTTTTTGAGCTTTTATGGCTACGTGGATGCACTATGTTGTCCGGGCTGGCCTCAAATCCCTGGGCTCTGACAACGTCCTCCTCTCAGCTTCCCTACGTGAAGGGATTATGGCATGAGTTGCTGGGCTCCGGCGATCCTTCCAAGGGGATGGAATGACAGGTGTGCGCCTCCACGTCTGGCTAATTTTTTGATTTATAGCAGAGACACGGTTTCAGTCTTGCTATCTTGTCCAGGCTGGCCTTGTTTTTTGATTTATTGCAGAGATAAGGTGTCGCCAAGTGGCCCGGGTGGGTCTCAAACCCCTGAACTCAGGCCATCCTCTCGCCTCAGCCTCCCAAAGTGCTGAAGTTCAGGTAGAAGCCATCGCAGATGGCTGATACTTTTTATTTTCTGTGGAGACAGTGTCTTGCTATGCTGTCCAGGTTGGCCCCATTATATGATTTATGGGAGAGATGAGGTCTCACTAATTGTCCCGGGTGGGTCTCGAACACCCAGACTCAGGCCATCCTCTCGCCTAGGCCTCCCAAAGTGCTGAGGTTCCAGGTATGACCCATGGCACGTGGCTGACTCTTTTTA
>NW_006960841.1:0-678 GCF_000164805.1 Carlito syrichta
CATTAGAATGTGGCTGTCACTTCTCTAAAACCTCCACAATTCCTTAAGCCTTATGCAAGTTTGTGTGTCTCGGAGCAGGTTATTTAAACACTTAGAGTCCAAGTTTCCTCAACTCTAATATGGAGATGATATTAACACCTGGGGTCATAAGGATGAAATGAGATGCACTTTGTAAGAGGCCTGTCCCTTAAGAAGAGCCTCAATTAATAGGCTGCATTCTCAGTGTGGGCTGTCAAATCTCTCTACTTCTATTTCCTTCTCTCTTTTCACTCCTTTTTTCTGCTTTCTTGTCACTGCCCCTCTCCCCCCTAGGTTTTATTTCATGAGAATAATTATACCATGCATCTGCTTCCCAGGTTGTTCATCCCTGCCGAATGTACTAAAGGCTGATGGCTTTGGGCAAACACATATATATACGAAGTTCTTGATAGACACACATCCTCCTTTACCTGAAATACCTGCTGGATGATAGCTTCTACCCTGAAGGGTAACTCAAATGCCATGACCTCTGGTGGTCATCAGTCATCTGTTGGTCATTAGCAACTATCAGGACATCCTGTTGTGGCTTTGGATGACACAAAGGATCTTTGTGGCACTGAGAACAACCCAGAGACAAACATAGCTTTCTATTATGCCTAGGACAATTCCTGCCACATTGTCCTGCAGAACCACACCTTG
>NW_006960842.1:0-835 GCF_000164805.1 Carlito syrichta
CTGTTTTATTTTCTTCTATATTTACCTGAATGTAAAACAAGTCTGTGGTTCTGGAGTTCATTTATGGCAAGAAAGTTCTTACAAAATAAAACAAATTTATCGGTTAACATTTGAAATAGGACCCCTAAGTATTTATTTTAAAATAATTTTACTAATAAAAATATTTATTGATAACCTAGTTGTGAAATAGATATCTCATTATTTGCATTATGATTAATTCATGTTATCTCACTTATTTGTCAAGTACCTATCATGATTATTCTTGCTTTACAAAAGAGAAAGCTGAGGCTCAGAATTAGCTTAGGTTGCTTGTTAAAAGTGAACCCAGAATTTGAGAGCAGCTCTTTTTTACTCCAAAGCCACTACGACCTTTTCCAGACTTCAGTCTTCTCTGCCACGTATGCATTATCTCCATCCTTCTTCATTTTCCCTTGAATTGACAAATATTTTATTTAAATTCTTAAAAATTTTTCACTTCCTCTGATGGAATTCAACATCACTTTCCATAATTAAAAGGTAACTTTAAAAAGTAAGTAAAGATGCTGTTGAATTCAAAGTAAACATTTTACCTGCTGAGGCTCTTTGTTGTGTTATTGAAAAACATAGCTAACAAGTCTTAGAAAATTTTAAAAGACATACTTGCACCAAGTTTAACATTCCCTTTATGTAACTAGAAAGTCCAAAAAAGAATAGGAAAGAGAATTGCTTTGTCACTAGATAATTAATTGTACTTTAATGATCGGTGTAGAACCAAAAACTCATCTCCTAAAGGATGGATGTGTTTCACAGATAGGAATCGCTAGATTGTAGGCAGGAGAGGCTTGAGCAAAGATAA
>NW_006960843.1:0-822 GCF_000164805.1 Carlito syrichta
CACGCTCCTGGCCACCACATCCTTGACCTGCTGGGCTTCAGCAATCCTTCCACCTCAACCTTCAAAGTAGCCAGAACTACAGGCACGCTACCACACCTGGCTAATTTTTTTGATTTATTGTAGAGATGAGGTCTCACCAAGTTGCCCGCACAGGTCTCGAACCCGCGGGTTCAGGCAATCCACTCACCTCAGTCTCCCAAAGCGCTGGAATTACAGGCTGAGGCACCAATCCTGGCCCTATAGCTTGTCATATTTTTTAAAGGGTCCTTTGCAAAATGAATTTAAAATTTTGATGTTCAATTTATCATTTTTAATGGATTGTGTCTTTGATATCAAGTCTAAGAACATTTTGCTTAGCCATAGATCTTGAAGATCTTTTTTTCCCTAACAGTTTTATACTTACATTTCACATAAAATATTTTGAGCTCATTTTTGTATGATGTGTCACTTAGGTCAGAGTTCACTTTTTACTTATGGGTGTCCAATTGCTCCAACACAATTTGTTAAAAAAACAAGTTCTTCCTCCATTGAATTGCTTTTACACCTTCCTCAAAAATCAGTTGGGGTATTTGTACAGGTCTGTTTCTGGGTTCTGTATTCTGTTCCTTTGATCTGTGTACCTACCTTCTGCCAATATCATGGTCTTGATTTCTGAAGCATGTGTATAATTGTAAGTGTTTTAGTAGTCACATTTTATTTTTTTAATTTTATTTTAATGGTATGGAGTACAATTCAAGGTTAGGTATACAAACATTGATTATGCAGGTACCCTTGTTAATGAGTGTGCCCCTCCCTCCCCCTAGCAGTTTCCTTCAACTGTCA
>NW_006960844.1:0-3623 GCF_000164805.1 Carlito syrichta
CGCGGGTCTCGAACCCGTGGGCTCAGGCAATTCACTCACCTCAGCCTCCCAAAGGCACGGGATTACAGGCTAAGCCACCGAGCCCGGCTCTCCCTTCTTTTTTGAGAAATAAGCTTCCTTTATCTACACTCTGACTCCATTTTTTCACTATTCTTACCAGTGCCGTGAATACCCTCATGCCTGTCACATTCAAGGAACACATCTTTCACCTTCTCACTGGACACCATTGACAACTTCTTCCTTCTTAAAATTCTTGATACATAAATTCCAAGATACCAATCTTTCTAGTCTTTTCAGGCTTTGCTCTGAGACTAGAATTAGAGTCAGGATAAAGGCCTTACCACCTGAATGTCCCAAAGGTTTTTCAGCCTCAATGTGACCATTTAGGGGTGACCAATCAAGGGAGGGAGCAGGGAATTAGAATTGGGGTATGAGAAAAGCAGAGAGAAAACAAGGAAAGAGAAAGGAGTTGGTAAAAAGAGACAAAAATTGGAAGGGACAGTAAGAATAACAATTTCTGCATATAAATCAAAAACATAATGCTTCATGAGTCCTTAGGAATTTACAGATAGAGTCTTTATTTCCTTTCCCCTCTTTATGTTTCACTGTGATCCCATAGCAACAGACCATTTTCCTCAGCTACTCAAGGGTTTAGGTTGTATTGTGCATGCACTCCACACTAAAAGTAAATTATTGCATTATTTATCCAAATTGTCTGATATGAGGAACCAAATTTTCAGCTCCTACCTCCCTTTTTATAGCAAGTAGTAATTTAAAGCCACTTGCCAGGGCTATGGTTCCCAGGTGACAGCCTGTGGCCCATTGAAATTAATCCTGACAGAAGATCCTTGCTGCTTTCTCCAAGGCCATTCAGGCCATTGGTTTATGAACAGGGTGAACAGAGAGCCCATCCCAGAGGGCTTGAGGGAAGAAGCACGTTAAAACGGCCGCCTGCATCTTTGTTTGCTCAGCTGCTTGGAAAAACTAGGACTAAGGGAAATGGGATTAATCAAGGGGGCAGTTGCCCATGGAAAAAAAACACAAAGACTCTGGTGAGAAAATCTCAGCCAAATAACGTTCAAGTTGGAGGAAAAGAACTCTTTTCTCTTCAGACCTTCACAAGGTTGAGTGTTGTTTAATGACAAATCTCCCATTCAGGCCCATTTGTGAATTGTTTTATATTCACAATAGTGTGGGAAAGCATAATTTTTTGAAACTTATTAAATGTTTGAAATTTCATGTAATTTGTTTTTTAATTGGTACATTTAATCAAGATTGTTTGTTAGATATGTGACCAATTGTGATTGAAAAATAAACCTTTGTAAGATTTTTTTATATGAGTAAATTCACAAACCGGGAAAAAAAAGTCCCTGAAAGAGCACATCTACTGATCTTTGACACTATATAGACATTGCAGCTCCCCTCCTGGTTTAGAATATAACATCTTAAACAAGACAAAAAATACCTTCCACTCTCTTATTTTACTGCCCTTTGGCACATTTGCTGAAATTCTACCAATAAGAAGACTATCTAGCTTACAAGTATCTTCAAAACCATAGATACTTCTAGAAGGGTTGTGGTCTATCAGTCATTTATAAATGAGAATAAATTAGTTCCAAATGTCTTGCTCATAAAAGCCTAGCTGAGGTGATGATCTACACTTAAAGAGTAGAATTTGATTAGGAGGAAAAGGAAGAAAAATAATAAAGGATATTATTATATGAAATCTCATCCTATAGTGACTTTGTAAAATAATAAACTGAGAGAATTTAGAGCAACCTAAGAAGAAGGACAAACCAGAGAGACTATTACAGCAGTGAATTTAGGGTAGTAGGAAGATCCCAGAAGATCTGATCTCTAGGATTTGGGAAAATATGTAGGGCAGGAAAGTAGGAGGATGTCAAAAGAAAACTTTGCTTAGGTTTGGTTCAATTCCATGCCGGAGGGCAGAGCATCCTGTACTTAAATGGACCTCCTCTAAGATTTTTTATAAAACATATAGTACATTGTATATCATAAGTCTAGCTATAAAAATTATTTAATTAATAAAATATGACTAGATAAACTATTTCTATACTGCCTTTGTGCTTGGAGAAAGACAGTTTGCACAATATTTATGAGAAAACAGAAAAGGAGTGAGGGAGGTAACATGCAAAGTCACTACAGGATGAGATTTTATATGATAATATTCTTTAAGAACTGGGTCATCACTATAATGTCAGCACACCCAGATTTCACTCTTTAGAGTCTGATATACAACAGAGACCATGAAATAAAGGAACTGGTGATCAGCAGCAAACTAGAGTTAGAGAAAACTGACTACCCCTTTCCTCTCACTAGACCTGGCCAGAATCAAATGTCTAATCACCTTTATTTCCATCTTGCATGAAAAAGAACACAGCTCTGAAATCATCAACTAGGGGAGGAGAGGAGAACAGGAAAACATATGAAATATACAGTTGCGAGAATTGTTCGGAGATAAAATCACCCTTGATTTTCTTCCCCAAAATTTGGAGGAGAGAATAGTCAAGCCACCGAATATAGGACAATAAAGAATCCAGAAGAGAGAATGAAGGTGTTGGTGTGAAATTTGTCAATCCTCAGATATGTTTATAGGGGAGAGGGTTTGCATACTAACAAGTCAATTAACCAATTAACGTTTCTGAACCTCAGTTTCCTCCTGTTTAAAATGAGAGTATGGAACCAGACAAAATCCGAGACGCCTTTCAACACTTAAACTATATGATTCTAGGATGATTGATGTTATAATACAGTCTTTGGCAACATCTGTATCTATTTAAACCCATAAATGTTGAGAAATATTTAGTATGCAGTCAAACCAGGAAGCAGGTAGCTCCCTTCAAATAAATGCTCATCCAACATTGATGGAGTTTCAAGTTTACCAACCTTCACAATACTCTTATAGTTGCCCATATCTTATGACACTGGATAACATTCTCCATCACCTAGAATTCTTGGGCTCAATTTAATTTTTGTATTTCACGGATGACAGCTCTGAGTAATTTAAAATTGTTTATAAGGTTTTTAACAAAGATGCAGTTGTCAAAAAGCAGAAGATAAGCACACTATAATACATGATGTAAGAGGAACATCACTTCAAGAAACCTGAAGGAAAATGTTAGTTTGAATGAATATTTTCTTTATAATATACAGAAAGAAAAACATCTGATAATACAAAAATACAAATCAAGTTTTGCAAATTGTGGTCATATCCAATTTCAAATGGATTTGCTTGACAGCAGAGTCTTTTTCAAAATTATAAATTTGAATGACTTTAGGAAGGAAACTTCCTAGATCATTCGTATATCTATGTTTGTTTACAGGATAGTGTTCGTTACTTCTCAATCTCAAAGATTTTTTAAGACCTTCTGTATTCTAAGAATCCTCTAATGTTTCTCAGATAATTCATAGAATTAATATTCTTCCAGATTACAAACTTTGTCAAGATTACAGTTCATTTTTTAGAACTAAGTGTAAAAATTGAATTTTGATTCAATTTCTACCTTAGCAGGCCCATCTATAAAGATTTGTTCATTTTAGGGTAGAACCAGTTTCATTGTGTTATAATCAGACTAATAACTATTTTCATGAAAGAATATAAC
>NW_006960845.1:0-387 GCF_000164805.1 Carlito syrichta
ATAGTGAGACCTCTTGTTCCCCAGAACACAAACACAGGAGTTGCGCATGGTAGCACCTGTTGTTCCGAATACACGGGATGTGATGGCCTTTGTTCCAGGGTGTTCCTTTGTGTCAACCTTGTTGACAGAACGTGTGAATCCAGGCCAAGCTCCATGACTCACAGCCATCAGCCCTGTACCCTGGGAGGCCGAGGTGTGAGGCAGCCTGAGCCCAGGGGTCGTAGACCAGCTGGGGCAGCATGGGCAGACCTCTTCTTGTCAACAGCTCTCCAAAATCGAAATAGTCATGGTGGTCCCCGGAATTCTGGCTGCTTGGGGTCTTAGGTAGGAGGACCAACTGAGGCCCAGAGGTCGAGGCCCAGGGAGCCACGATTGTGCAGCTGTGCC
>NW_006960846.1:0-9381 GCF_000164805.1 Carlito syrichta
GGACTTCCTCCTTGAACCCACAAGAATGGGGTTTCGAGCCAGGAATTCCCAAGAGCACCACTCCTGACATGGGACACACCAATGGGCACACACCTGGCCATGTTCCCAAAACAAATGGATCACAGGAAACCAGAGAGTGGCCTAAAGTCCCAACAGGTGCTGTGGAGATGTTCCTTCTCAGGTTGTAATTTAGGAGTAGAGAATGTGGACATGCATTCTGAGCCCCAATTGGGGACCTGCACTATTTTTTAAAAACCTTGGCTCAAGTTCCCAGTCCCTGAATGCTTCATACACAAACTGATTTGACCTATAAAGTCAGTAGCATGGCTCCCATTCTACCTGTGGGAAATAGGGAGATTGAACAATCTGCCCAAGGCTGCACACTGGTAAGTAGCAGGGTCCAGGCTCAAGCCTGGGATGCCTAGCACAAAAACCCATGTCCCTAACCTCTACTCTGCTGTCAGAGACTGTCACGTGACCGGGCTCAGACAACCAGAGCCTAAGGGGGTTCCATAATTTTTTGCATAAACACTCTGAAGTGTTTCCTGGACTCCTCTGTGTGACCATGGCAGGTGCCTTCCCTCTCAGAGCCTCACTTTCCCTGTCTGTGTAATGGGAGTCCCCCTGAGCTACCCTTCTTGGCCTTTGAAATTTCCTCATCCCCAAAAGTGGCATCCCCTTGACTCCAGCTCCAGTTTGGAGTTTGAAGCTGTCTCTTTTATTGTCCTGGTCCCAGGCAGTGACTTGCATCACTTGACAAGAGTACATGAACCCTGCAGAATGGAAATCTAACACATGTGGTAAGGACTGCTTTTTGCTTCTCCTCAATCCCTCTGCCCATTCCACTTTCCAATTCTTCTAGAAAGTTTCACATTAAGCTGCTTGGGTAAGGCGGAAAGGCTGGGATGGATGCTTGAGTGTGACCCCTACAGTCCTTTACGGCTGTCCATCAATGTGGCATCGTTATTGCTGATTTCAGAATGCCCAGTCGGCCACGTGGTAAAGCACAGAACCCAATGTAGGAAGGAATTGGGGATTGAAAGAAAAGATGAAGAAGTATTGTAGTCTGCAAGTTACTGTACTGAGGGGGGAGGTGGCCAGAGTTAGTAGGAGCATAGTGTTCTCTCTAGGGGCCAAAGCAAACTGGCAGGAAGTGAGGCTGTCCAGATGGGCATCTAGTCAGCAGGATTAGAAAAGGGAAAACCCATTGCCAAGACACTACTAAACGCTGGGTTGGGCAGCAGAGAAGATGAGGTGACCAGAAGGTCCCCATCACCTGTCACATTCCAGGAGTAGCTAATCCTTCCTGACTACCCTCTAATTCATTCCTCTCAATTGCCCCATGAGAGTTCCCGTTTTGCCATTGTGGAAACTATGTCTCAGGACTTAGTCTCATGTCTCATCAGGGAACTTGTCCAAAGTCACACAAACAGCCAGTCTTAGAGCCAGCCAATCCTACAACCTGACCACAGAGTCCTGCTGTTTCTCCCAGGATCTCCTAATGGGACTAAACCATAGCAAAACCTCAGGGAAGAAGACCATTGGGAACCTGCCCGGCTTCACCTGGCCAGCAAAGAGGGACTACCAGGGACCCCAGCTTTGGGGACTTCTGTCAGGCTGCATGGCAGAGCTGATAAACTCTGTGGTCATCCCTCTGTAGCTACCATCTCCCATTTAGGAACCCCTTGGCCTTTCTGGAGGACTGCCTGACTGGAGCCTTGCCAGCCTCTTCTGTAGCCCCAGAGCTCCAGATTCTTTGAGGAGACTCCTTCAGCAGAGAGCTAACTCCCTAACACACACACTCCAGAGCACGGTGATCAATCCCCTCCTGGATGAGCTCTAAACTCCTTTGGAATCCGCGTCTTTATCAGGGCTTATCAGTCAAGCCCAACTTCCCTCTAGGGAATGTCTTAGAAGACAGATGCCGTCAAAAGATGAGGCAAGCAGACTTACCACTGAAATGAGAACATAAAAGTTTTCTAGTTTACTTATTAGTACAATATGTAATTGGATAGAAGCAGCAGCTTTCAAAAATTTGTGTTGCCATAATGACTATAATTTTTTAGAGATTGAAAATGAATCTGACTAGAAAATACCATTAAACTACCAAGTTGCTTAAAATTTAAAAGGTAATTCACATATAATGCTTTTATTTAATAGCCCAATTTACAAAGCATCTAAAACTAACGCAGATCTTTTCAGGGCAAAATCAGCCGTAACTGCAGCAACTAATTTTTGCTCATTTGAACTGAATTATTTATAAGAGAGAAATATACCATATGTTCCCCAAAGAACTGGATACATTTATTTCAAATAAAAGCACTATGTTTGGTGGAATATAAGAGGTTTAAATGCTTTCAGAAAAATGGGTTACTTATATACAGATTTAATAGAGCATAAATCAAGCAACGTAATTAAGGACACAGCTGATTCCAAACCCAAAGTTGGCAGCTTTTGCTTCTGAAGTTCCTTTATCACCTGCATGGCTTTCATCAGCAATCATTTGTTCTCGTGGAATTATACCAGTTAATCAGTGATTTTGATGTTTCTACTATACTGAAAAGGAATTTTATAGCAGGTATAGCGTCCATTGGCTTCATCTATTTCTCCCCTAAAAATTATTTACTGAGGACCTACTGTGTGACAAGCAGCAAACTAACCTCTGAGCAAAATGAACCTAGATCTTCATTCTCTTTCCCTTTCCCCTTCCTTCTTCCCTCCTTCTTTCCTTCCCTCTTTTCTCTCTCCTTTTCCTCCTTCTTCTCCTTTTCTTTCCTCTTTTCTTCCTTCTTTCTTTTCTTTCTCCTTGCCTTCTTTTCTCCCTTCCAATGATCACTCATACTGCAAACTCAGGATTTGGGGGTTCAGGTTCCCTCTGGCCCACACTGTGGGAATGGGTCAATGTAGCTGTGTATGAGACGAGGCAGATGTCTCTAGTCTGTAGATCTTCTTGCTTTGGGGGACTGACTGCTTTCCGAATTAAAGCATCTCACTGTCAGGGAAGAGTCTGTGGATGAATGGGTTAGCATATTGTAAATACAATGAGGGGTTTGGGATGGGATTTTCTGCTCCTTCAAATGTCTCCAGCTTTACAGCATATGCTAACATTTCTCTTTGTATTTGGGCTACTTGAATTCATGGGATTCCAGCATCTCTTGGAATATCTCACTCCAGCCAACGGTTGTCACTACAGGGATTGCTCTAGAGAGCTACTATTGGTGCCTGCTGTTCCCCCAGGGATTCTGCCTGGAGATTTCTGTGCCCATCATGCCTCAATGTTATAGGCCGGCTGACTGGTCCCCATGCTGTGGTCACTCCCAGTGTACTTCTCTTTGCTCTGCCTTGTGTTTGTGTCTGTTTCTATTCGTGGATTCCCCATAAGCCACTTGTGGGCAGGCACCATGTCTGCTGGATCAACTGTACCATTCCAGTGCTTGTTATGATGTCCAGTCCCATAGAGGTGCTGAAATCCCATGGATGGGATGCACGAGTGAATGGATAAATGAATGAATGAATGAATGAATGAATGTGATTTCTGAATGGCTGCCTTTTTTGTTTGTTTGTTTTGTCAACGTCTCACTCTGTTGTCTAGGTTGGAGTGCAGTAGCATAATCATGATGGTCATGGCTCATGGCGACCTCGAACTCCAGGGCTCAAGTGATCCTTCTACCTCAGCCTTCCGAGTAGCTGGGATTACAGGTGTGCACCACCACACCCTACTAATTTTTTTGTAGAGAAAAGGTTTTGCTATGTTGCCCAGGCTGGTCTCGAACTCCTGGGTTCAAGCAATCTACCTGCCTTGGCCTCCCAAAGTGCTGGGATGACAGGCATGAAAGGTTGACTTTTGATGCACCTACTGGATTTCCAGCCTGGCATCCTTTGATGACTTTGGTGATAACTTTGCAGCAAGCAGAGTTTAATTCAGGAGAATGTGTTTGCTTCCTGGCAGACCTATGGGCAGATACACTCAGAACTGCAGGCCCTGAGAATCAGGTGTGTGTTTCCATCGTGGGAGCAGCCGGTCTGAAACCCCAAAGCACTTTCATGTTAAATAACATCTCAGAGTGAGTTTTTTGTTTTAATGGAAGCAGTTATCCAACTAGCAGGCTTCAGATGGAAATAGCAGCTCTCTCCACATGATGGATTTTAATGACAGTGACTTTGGTTTCGGGTCATCTGATGACTACTTGAGCTATTGTTTTGGGGATACAGGGACATGCAAACCTGCTTGAGTCAGCTTGGGCACAATGGGCATCTCAGAGGTGTTGTAATTTGTGGGTTTTCTAAGTCTCACGCTTGTGCCTCATTTATGTTTCAGGGCAAGCACTCTACCCTGTGGTGGGAGTATGTGTGTGTGTGTGTGTGTGTGTGTGTGTGTGTGTGTGTGTGTGGTGACAAGCTATAGGTAGGGGCATGAAAACCTCTCCATTGTCTATTTTGCAAACTCAGGGTGAGATTTCCAGCTGCTTACAGAGCAGCAGCAAAGCTTCTTATTCATGGACAGATGCTGCTTTGTCCAAAGGTGGCTATACCGCTGTGGAATCCTGGCCCATCTTTGCTCACTTGGCTCTGGGGAGTGGTGTGTTGTTCCTCAGCCTCACAGCCTCTGTGGGTGCAGTATTGGATTGTCTCACTGTTGCCTGGCTTGCATGTGCCCAGGAAGCCAATCTCCAAAGATGCAGGTATGTTCCCATGGCAGGGGCTGGGTGGCAGGTGGGGGCTGCCATGAAGACAATGCCACTCCACAGTCCACCAGGTTTTGTGTTGAGGGCTGAGGGTGGGAAAGCACAGGAGATCATTAATGATCCACTGTCTAGGAGGAGACAGGCATGTGAGCACGCAGTGACATTAGTGTACCATGTACACTGCAGGCAGGGAGGATGCAATGGACAGGAAGTCCAGGAGGGGTGGCCCTTCGGTGTGGGACCTCAGCATGCCTTGGAGAGGTGCCAATTATGATCCCTAGTCCTTTTTCCCCCGGCACCACTGATTGCCTCTCCCTATGCTGTGCCAGCTCTGGATGGCCCTAGAGGCTCCACTCTGGATTCTTTTCCTTGAGGCTTTGGCACCAGCAACATTGATGAATCCCAGAGAGGGTGGAAGAGGCAGGCCTTCCAGCAGCCAGGAGAAGTTTCCCCCAGTCACCCCTGCAGGCTTCCCTGTGCAAGCCCTGCCCTGTAAGACCGCCAAGGGAGGGTGATACCCTCACCCTGGGGGCTCCATGAGATGAACTTCAAACCTTCCCATGCCTGGGCTCTCCCTGCCCTCACTGCCTTATGGAACGTGGTGGGAGAGAGGGATGCAGTTTCAGAAGCAGAGGGTGGGCATGCCAGCTAGGGTCCTTCCTTCTAGCTGGGTCTCTGCCTTGGGTTTGGTTTCAGATCCTGTTGAGAACTTGTCAACCTGACCAGTTACTCACCCACCCACCCCAGAGTCCACAAGCTTGTGAAACCTTCCAACGCCTTTCTCACAGGGCAAGGTACATTCCAGAAGTGGGTCCAGTCTGGCAGCACCTCTTCTTGCCTCTTCCTCTGTGGTTGACCCTCCTGGTCTGGCTTGCCTCCCTCTTCCCCACCCCTCCCCACTTCCTCCCATCCCCAACCTGCTTCTCTCTCTTCTCCTCTGCTCTTTTCTGCTGCCCCCTCTGTCAGGCAAAATCCCCACCCCCTGTGCTCCTGTCTCCTTCAGATCTCAGCTTCTCACCCCCTCAGAAGGCCCTGATTCCTTTGCTAGGAGATATCCCCCATGACCCATAGTGTGCTTCCCCTTATCAGACACTATCCTTACTTCCTCATTCTGTCCTTACTCTAGCAGAGTAGACACTGAGTGCTAACCCACACGCCAAATTCAGGATCGGGGAAACAGGTTGGATTGACCAGCCTCTTCCATTCCCTGCTGCCTCCTCTGGGAAGCTGATCAGGGATGCGTGACTTCCTGGCCATCTCTGTCTCCCACTGGACCCTGCTGCATTGTCTAGAACAAACAAGGTCTGCTGTGAACAAGTTGTAGGAACAGACAAGTGTGGAGCATGTTTATGGGCTGTGTATGGGAAGGGGCTGGGATGTCCCACTCAGGGATGAGAGTCTCTGTCCTTCCTGTGCCTTCCAGGCTGCCTGGAGGACCAGCCTCAATGGCATTGTGGTCCCTCCCTCACCTGCCTTCCAAGATGCAAATTAGAGAGCTAACTACAACTGGGGAGGAGGTATGTAATTAACCACTCTCAGGTACTCCGGCTTCTCACTTGGGTATTTCAGCCTCCAGGCAGAGCCATTCATTTAAATAATTAATTATCATCTAACTACCTGAAGCAGAGGAGGAAGCCTTGGGCTCCATATGGGATAGGTCGTTTAACCCTTGAACTTTGATCCTAGCCCCCAAGGTCAGCAATCAACCCCTCATCCTGCAGCCTGCCCAATGCTTAATTACCCAATTGACGTGTCATTTTATAGCTGGGTGGTTTAAGGGACTGGGTAAGAAGAGTGTGGATGCCAGGGCCACAGCATTTGGTTATGGTTCTGTGATTCTAATGTACGAATTAAATATCTGTCTCTTCTAAAAGTCAGTGCATGATTTATTGAAAAATTGGTGGAAACCCTTGGAGGGATTGTGCTCAAAATCTGGTTTAAAAGAGTGGCTGCTGGCTATGACTTTTTGATTTCCTCTATCCTATTGAAAGTCCCTTTCATGTAAAATAAATGTTTGAATCCAGCTCATGGAGGGCTTATTTATTCATTCTGTTCCCTGCACTGTGCCAGAGACCAGCTCCAGCTGGGTTCAGGGTACCTCAAAAGTGGAGACGGCATTGGTGATTGGGGGGAAGAAGAGAGAAAGAAAGAGAGAAAGAAAGAGATTGAACTCTGATCTAGTGCAGAAGTGATGTGAGTTATTGGGAATTACAACGGGTCTTTTATACACAAAGCCAGATGTGGGAGGGGCGTCCCCCACCCACCAGAAATCTTAATCCATGAAAACTTAATCAATGATTGCCTTTAAACCCTTTTCATATGATAATCTTAAAATCCCATAACAAAAGATAACCTAATCTGTGACTGACATATTCTATAAACCTTTTTCATCCTAAGCTGATTGATATATGCCAAGTTAAACAATTCTATAGAAGCTTAAGTATTTACTTTACAAATGAAAGTGGCCCATCCCAGAATATTTGGAATGTGGCCCAGTCCAAAGTTCAGTGGGCTACCTGCAAGTAACCAGCTGCATTCTTTCAACAAAATTGCTGTCTTCTAAAACTGTATTCTACAATTTACACCTTCAATAAATCCTAAGATCATGACCCAGAAGGCTGTGACCAATACTAAGGCTCTTAGATGTGACACGAGTTTGAATTATAAGTTGTGTGAAAGACAAAACTGCAGCTTGAGGAAGAATGGGAGCAATGAGCTTCTAAAGTTAGCTTGTGTTCGTCCCGGCCTCAGAGTTTTTATGTTTTGAGCTCACAGGAGCTTAATCTGGTTAGTGCTGAGTAGAAAGGGGGAGGAAATGGGGTCCAGTAGCTCCCAAACACATCCTAGTGGTCTCAGGGTCAACGGCCCTTCCTGATGCCTAATGCTCAGTGGGCCTCCGTGGCCGGCTCCCAACATCTCCCCCTTTTTTATTTTTTGGCATGAAACCATGAAACTCCATATTGCTCCTTTAGCACTCTGAAGATGATTGGGAGTAAACACAGCAACAAAAGAATCACTGCTCCACAAATGCCCACATTGATGAGTATAGACATTAATGTTTTTTGGTTAGCAAATGATGCCTGAATTTCTTGACGTAATTTAGTAAGGTCTATACTCAGGTCTGAATGGTTCCAAATTCCAAGTTACTTTGTCCCAAGTATGGACAGATTTAAACTCAGCGTGACATTAGAGAGCCAATTTCTTTTTTAAGGTCACAAGTTCTTGCCCTACTGCTAAAACTCCTTCCTCCAAAGCACTAACCTTACTTTCCAACTTCTGGTCTATGATTTCCTGAATAGCTATGACAATAGAAATGTTTTTAGATAGCCGATCAGCAAACGTAGTTGTATGAACTTCCCTAGATAATGTTACAGCTCAAAAGTAGCTATTAAAGCTGTAACTTCTAAAATTAAAAGTAGCCAAAAATCTTTTCTGTCTTTCTAAAAGAGCATTCGCCTCATACAATATCTGTAAACCATATGCATCATACCAACGTGGTGACAATTATACAAGAATCGTCAAATGAGATGGCTACTCAAGAATAGCAGAGCCTTCATAAAAGGCATTAGTTAAACAATTAGTTAAAAATACACCCAGTACATGACACCTTATAAACATTGCTATGATACTCAATTTTAACAACTTAGTACTTATTTCATACTAAAAACACATAAGAGAACTGCAAGCATCCCTAATGTGGTACTGCTGTGTTTGTCCAACAGGCCTAGACAGGCTGACTGGTTGAAGGACTGTGAGGGCTCTCCACAAATGAGGTTGAATGGCTTGTCTGGCACCCATTCATTGGAGTGCCTTCTAGTTGCAGCAAGTGTAGAGCCATTAAAACCCCAGTCACTAATATATAGTCTTTCACCAGGTACAGTATAGTCCACCTTAGAGTTATAAGCACAGTCTCTCCATTTCAGGAAGCCAGTATCTCGCTGGATGAGTGACCAGTCCTTTTCCATATCATTGAAGGGGCAAACAGGTACGCTGAGAGGTGGTGTCCATTAAACACAATTGAACAGTTAGGGTCACAGCTGTGATTGAGCAAAGACATACTAGGATACAGGCCAACACCCACTTCCTGCATCTGTGCAGTACAGATGGTGAAAGAGTTGCAGATCACCTTGTCCTGGGTTTGACATCAGATACAGTCACACTTAAAGCAGTATTGGTCCCTCAGCTGCTTGCGGCACTCCTCACTGGTCATCAGTATATCCAGGTAGCAGATGGTGAGCTCTTCTCCCACCTCTATGTCTCAGACTGCACGCAGTAAGTTTATCTTATGTTTTTGGTCCTGCATTCTTTTCTCTTCCCAGTTGTTAAAGACTTTAAAGGCTGTGTTCAATAGTTGTAGTTGAGGGGTCTGTGGGCCCTTTTCCAATTCTTGGAATTTGCACCAGTGTTGACGGAGAGATAAAATACATCCAAAAGAACTTGTCCTTCCAGTCTAGTCTGCTTATTAACACTTATTTTGTAGTTAGCTAACAGGATTCACTTATATGATTCCTTTACTCCTGTCTGTGAAAGTTGAACTTGAGAGAAATTTATCATAAGAAGACAACAAAGAAGAATTTTTAACATCCTTTTGTCTGAGCCACCCCCTTGAGAAGAGACATGTTGGGGGTGAGAAGTCTGGAGGTTGGGGTTAGGTGCCGTGGCCTTTGGCACCCACCCCTTCTCCAAAGGTAAAAGG
>NW_006960847.1:0-686 GCF_000164805.1 Carlito syrichta
TGAATGGGCAAACTGGTCAGCCTAATTTAGTTGGCTGGTGAATGAGTCAACTCATCAGAAGAATCACAAGTCAGCCCGTGAGTGAGCTGACTTAACTAATTGGCCGGTGAGTGAGCCAACGGGTGAGCTGCCTTAACTATTGGGTCAGCTAGTGAGCCCACTAGTGAGCTGACTTAACAAGTTGTCTGGCGAGTAAGGCAAAAAGTTATCTACCTGTTGGCTTGCGAGAGAGCCAACAAGTTTGTTGACTTGTTGGCTGGTGAGCAAACTGACTAGTTTGCTGACCGGTTGACAGCCAAGTGAGCTGACTAGTTACCTGACCTGATGGAAAGCGAGCGAGCCCACTACTTAGCTGACCAGATGACTGAATTGCTAGCCGACTAGTTAGCTAAGTAACTAGCTGATTTGCTAGCTGATTTGACTAGATAGCAGACAAGATTGCTGGCTATCTAGCTGACATAACTAGCTAGCAAACAAGCTAGCTAACTCTCTAACTTGCTAACTTAACTAACCAGCTATCTGGCTACTGACTAACTGATTTAACTATCTAGCTGACTAGCTAGCTTTCTAGTTAGCTGACTAAACTAGCTACTAACTAGCAACCTGACTAGCTAGCTGATTTAACTGGCTAACTGGATAGTTAGCTGACATGATAGCAGTCTTAACTAGCTAGCTGGCTAGCTAAC
>NW_006960848.1:0-363 GCF_000164805.1 Carlito syrichta
GTTAGCAAGCTGACTTAACCAGCTGGCTTAACTATATAGACACCTGGCTAGCCTGCTGACTTAACTAGCTAGCCCCCTAGTAAACCAGCCAGCTAGCCAGCTCACTTTACTCGCTGAATTATCTAGCTAGGCAGCTGGCTAGCCAGCTGACTTAATTAACTAGCTACCTTCCTAGCCAGGTGGCTTAACTGCCTGACTTAAGTGATCCAGCTAGCTAGACAGCTGATGGAACTAGTGAGCTACCTAGCTAGTGAGCTGAATAGACAATTGAATTAACTAGCTGACTTAACCAGCTAGCCAGCTGGCTAGCCAGGTGACTCAACTAGCTGACATAACTAGATAGCCAGCTGGCTAGCCAGCTGA
>NW_006960849.1:0-391 GCF_000164805.1 Carlito syrichta
CTGCTAGTGGGGCTCAACATGGAGGTGAACCCCAGCAGGGCCAAGACTTGCTAAACTGTCTCATGCTGGCCTAGCTAGTCAAGTTCTCATGCCTCAGTTTGTTTCACCTCGTCAATGGGAACGGGGCCTTTGTGCCTCCTGGAGCACAGCTTTCCGGGCCTGTGTGCTGGCCATGGCCCTCCACCTGGCAGGTGAATGGTTCCTTCTGGGGATGTTCACCAATCCTGGCCCCCCGAGGATCCAACTACAACAGCAAGTCAGAGCCTCCCACCCCCATCTGTCCCAAAAACGAGAGCCTGCTGGGAACACAGGCCAAATCTGCGCCAGAAATACCCTTTCTGTTTTCCTGGGACTTGGCCCTCTGCCAATTCTCCCCTAGCTGGCATCTAGC
>NW_006960850.1:0-353 GCF_000164805.1 Carlito syrichta
AAGCCCTTAATAAATGAATGAGCAAATCTCAGTATTAAACATTATAAGGTCCAAAATATCCATAAATGTATACTACCTCTACAAGTCTGAGGTAGAATTTCACTTTTGTTTCATTTGAGGTAAGCATATTTTAAATATAAATCGGAACTAAGATGGAGGGTTCTGCTATTAGCTACAGGAGAAATAGAGACTGGTGGACCATCATGATTTATAAAATAACAATTCTTAGGGTTATTAGTCATCCATACTTTAAATAAAATATTCTTGGAAATCATAATTCAGTTTTAGATATGTTACTTTCTGGCTAGTTCTTTCATTCTGGAATCAAGATGCCTCCTTTACATATCTTGTCT
>NW_006960851.1:0-313 GCF_000164805.1 Carlito syrichta
CCACCACGTCCGGCTAACCTTTCTGATTTTTTGTAGACAGGAGATTTCACCAAGTCGCTTGCGCTGGTCTCAAAGCCCTGGGATCACGCCATCTTCTCACCTCGTCCTCCCAAAGTGCTGGAATTACAGGCTGGAGCCACCGTTGAAGGGCCACCAGCAGCCCCAAGTAGAGCCACGTCCCCTCCCTTTCCCGGAAAGGGGCCTAAACCCAGCCCCCACCGAAATGGCGACCTGGTAGTCTCAAAAGGCGACTGGAACGGGGCCTTCCGGACTCTTCCTCCGCCCCCTTGCCCGCGCCCGCGAAAAATTCCCC
>NW_006960852.1:0-357 GCF_000164805.1 Carlito syrichta
CTAGACTGGTGGCTAGCCAGCGGACTTAACAATCTAGATACCTAGCTAGCTAGCTGGGAAAACAGATGAATTAACTAGCTGACTTAAATAGCTAGCCAGCTGGTTAGCCAACTGACTGGTTTGCTACCAGCTAGCCAACTGGCAAACCAGCTGACTTCACTAGCTGACTAAAATAGCTGGTCTGCTTGCTAGTCAGCTGAATTAATTAGCTTGCTATATAGCTAGGCTGTTTTCTAGACAGCTGACTAAACTAGGTGACTTAACTAGATAGCCAGCTGTCTAGCCAGCTGACTAAAGTCGCAAGCTACCTAGCTAGCCAGCTGTCTAGTCAGCTGACTTAACTATGTGACTTAACTA
>NW_006960853.1:0-302 GCF_000164805.1 Carlito syrichta
TGGGAAAACACCTCTTATCAACAGGGTGTCTGAATGAAACGTAATTGTACACCTAACCCTTAACTGTACCCCACAAAACTATAATAAAAATACTAAAAAAAAAAAAAAAAAAAAAACACACGTGCATACATAAGTTTATCATGGCAGGATTCACAAAAGCAAAGTCACAGAGCCAACCCAAATGTCCACATCCACGAATGACTGGATAAAGAAAGTCATATATGTATACCATGGAACACTACACGGTCATAAAAAGGAATGAAATCGTGTCTTTTGCAGCAACATGGTTGAGACTGGAGGTC
>NW_006960854.1:0-857 GCF_000164805.1 Carlito syrichta
CTAGTTAGCTGGGTCAAACAGTGGACTTACAAGTTGGCCCAATAGTTGGCACGATTAACTAGTTGGCTGACTGGTTTCCTGACCTAATTAGTCAACCAACAATTTGGCTATTTGTCTGGCCTAACTGTTTGGCCGAGTAGTTAGCAGAGCAAACTTCTCAGCTGACATGTTGGCCGACTATTCGGCCAATTGGTTAGGTGAAATAATTAGTTGGCCGGCTACTCGTCTGACCACTTAGCTGACTTAACTAGTCGACCGGTGAGTTAGCTGAGTGGTTAGCTGAATTTACTAGCTGGCCAGCGATTGAGCTGACTGGTGAGCCAACATAACTAGTCAGCATTCAAGTGATCCGAGGTGTGAGCCTCCTTAACTAGTCAGCCAGAAAGCTAGACGACAGGTGAGTTGACTTAACAAGTCGACTGTCAAGAAAGCCGACTAGTTAGCTGACGTGTTGGCCTGCGAGTGAGCCAACAAGTAATTGACCTGTTGACAGGTGAGTGAGCCAACTAATTGGCTGACTGGTTGGCAGGCGAGCAAGCCGACTAGTTAGCCGACCTGATGGAAAGAGAGGAAGCCCACTAGTTATCTGATCAGCTGTTTGAGTGGCTAGCCAATTAGTTAGCTAAGTAATTAGCTGATTCACTAGCTGCCATAACTAGCTAGCTGACTAACTAGCTGGCTATCTAGCTGACATAACTAGTTAGCAAACAAGCTATCTAGCTGTCTTGCTAGCTGACTTAACTAGCTAGCTAACTGGCTAGTTAGCTGGCATGCTGACTTAACTATCTAGCTGACAGTCAGCTGACTAGCTAGCTGACTGAACTGGCTAACTGAATAGCAACCTGACTAGCTAGCTG
>NW_006960855.1:0-726 GCF_000164805.1 Carlito syrichta
GAATCTGTGTTACACGAGTCCTCAAAACGAAAGAATTCTCAGGGGGTCTTGCTACAGGACATATGAGAATCAGGGCCTCGAACTCCCCTCATTTTGTGAAGCTATTTAGCATGTGGATATTATGAATCAGTCAATTCCAGACTCCAACAACATTCTGGTCCCCTTGATATTTATAAACGGGTATCTGGCCCTACAAGTCCATCACTTTCCTTGGGATAACTAAGGCCAGATTACAGGACCAAAAGGATTTTCTTGCCATATTTGGATGTAACTGTGGTCTTAATATAAACCTTGTAAGTCTTAAACTTCCGTTTGTCCTTTTATTTGGAGAAGGGCCGATGGTTTTTCATTTGCCAAACGTTTAGTAAGTATTTTTAAAGGTAACCATAAATCATGGATTCCTCATCCCTAGGACACTTCTGAGCATCTGTCTTCTTTTATACACTGTTTTGTAATCCACATCGACAGGGAAAATCAGGTCATCTTGCTGAGAACGTAAGGGGAATCCAGGTTCTTGGAGTTCTCATTCGGAGAAATCTACAGAACCACTTGATAAGGTTTAATCAAGAATCTGGGCTTCTAGGTCCCCACACTGATAGGTTGTCTTGTACAAGAGAACCAGGAATCCTGGATTCCAATTCCCCAAGAAACTTCTAGGAGTCTTACTATTGTTTTTTTTTTTCATTAATCAGTATTTTTTATTATGGTTTTGTGGGGTACAGTTAA
>NW_006960856.1:0-974 GCF_000164805.1 Carlito syrichta
AAAACTGAGAGAAATAGGGCTGTTTCCATGTTTTACCTTTCTAAATCTTCAGATGCTGTTCTCTATATGCCTAATTAGAACTTGTTTCCAAACACTTGTTTCCTTTTTCTTGGAAAAAAATAGTAGAAAGTGTTATAAAACTTGCACTGAACTATGAGATTAAGTGGCTGTCTTTTCCTCTGTGTGTTAATCTTTCTTCAGTGTTCACCATGACTGCACAAAGTGAACAATGATTCTGTTTCCTTCCTGAGCATCCTGTGTCTTATGTGATCCCACTTTGTTCTCACCCTTATAAAAGGAGCCTTTTTCCTCAAAAGAGTGTTTCCCAAAAACCACAGCTTGTCAGGAAGGTTAATTATTGTTTTTTCACCAATTAAACGTGAAACGTGTCTTTTGACCTTATAATAAAACCAGACATACTAAAGAAATGGGAGTGGAGATCCCAAGAAGATTCTGAGGACGAATTGGGGATTCTAGCCTTTTAAACTGTACAAGAAACTGCCTTTGATGTGAAAATTTGTATAAATATAATAAGATAACAAAAGAAAATAACATTTTTTACCTTTAATTTAAATAAATAGCTTAATTCCTTGTGGAAAAAACTGATACTATAATTTGAGAAATCTTATACTCATATCTTTTTATATTCAACAGTTTCCAGAGTCAATAAAATACTTATTGTTATAAATACTGAAACTTTAAGACTCTCAGGAAAATCAGAGATCAAATTAAATGATTTCAACCGATTTTTAAATCAGCTGAAGTCCTCTTTTAGCCTCTTCCTTTAATGTTTGTTCATAAAAATCAAACATTCAAAACTAGAAGCAGACAAGAGCAAAATTAATGATGTAGTGCCCATTTCTTGTCTTATAGCAACAACAACAACAACAACAATAGTATGGTGTCTGCATTGGCAACTGGAAATGATGACTCTGCCTACGAAGCTTTATTTCACAGTAGTGAATTTCACTTTT
>NW_006960857.1:0-487 GCF_000164805.1 Carlito syrichta
AAACCTTGGGTGAGGGCAGGCCTGGGAGGGAGGATCACCTCTGGCCCAGAGTTAAAGACCAGGCATGAAGACAAGGATGTCAACCAAATTGAAAGACGGTGATCGCAGCAATTTGCGAGGCCCAGATGGAGAAAATGGCTCAATTTGGACTGTTTGAGAGCAGCCTGGGCAACCTAGTAAGGAAAGAAAAGACGAAAGAAAGAAAGAAAGAAAGAAAGAAAGAAAGAAAGAAAGAAAGAAAGAAAGAAAGAAAGAGAAAGAAAGAAGGAAGGAAGGAAGGAAGGAAGGAAGGAAGGAAGGAAGGAAGGAAGGAAGGAAGGAAGGAAGGAAAAAAGAAAAAAGAAATAAAGGAAGAAGGAAAGAAGGGAAGAAAGAAGGAAAGAGGCCGGACTTGGCTCAGGATGTAATTCCACACTGTGGGAGGCTGAGGTGATGAATTGTCTGAGCTCGAGTGTTCGAGACCTGCCTGGGCAACTTGGCGAGACCT
>NW_006960858.1:0-765 GCF_000164805.1 Carlito syrichta
TTCCAGCTTGACCGCTGTGAAAGTATTTCTGGGCATTTTCCAGCTACTGTGCTCCAGAGTGCGCTCTCTCACAGGGCAGACACACATCCCCTTCCTTTCCTCCCTCCTTTCCTCTCTCTCTTCCTCCCTCTCTCTCTTCCCTCCTCCCTTCTTCCTCTCCATCTCTCCCTCTCCATCTCTCCCTCTCCATCTCTCCCTCTCCATCTCTCCCTCTCCATCTCTCCCTCTCTCCCCCTACTAGTTGTCTATGTCTCTGTCTCTCCATCCTCTCCTTTCTCCCCCCCCCTTACTGTCTCTCTCTGTGTCTCTTAGTTGCTCCTTCCTCTCTCTCCTCCTCCCTCCCTCCTCTCCTTCTTTCTCTCCCTCTCTCTCTCAGTTAAAATAGTCATACATTATGGAACTTATTATTCCAAAACATGGGCAAATCAATAGACTATAAAGATTAACTTAGATTCAAATATAAAATAATTACATCTAAAATATTCAAAAGATGGATTTGTCTTTAAACAACAATCTTTTTGTGTATCTTTTCATGAAAGAGGATGTGATTTTGGAGAAGAAATATTTCTAATTTTTAGGGAAATGATTTTAAATCTAATTGTAATTATAAGAGTCCCGGCTGGGCTCAGTGGTTCAGCCTATAATCCCAGTCTGAGTCCGCAGGTTCGAGACCAGCCCTGGCAACTTGAGGGAGGCCTCTTCTCTACATCAAGAATTAACAGGTGTGATATCAAGCACCTGCAGTTCTGGCTACTTGGAAGGCTG
>NW_006960859.1:0-690 GCF_000164805.1 Carlito syrichta
AATTTAAGACAAAGTAGGAACACCAGGATGTTGACCAATTGAAAGCCAGTGATTGCAGCAATTTTGGAGGCCAAGGCTGGGAGTATGGACTGGGTTGTGTGGTTTGAGAGCAGCCTGGGCAACCGAGTGAGGAAAGAAAAGAAAAGAAAGAAAGAAAGAAAGAAAGAAAGAAAGAAAGAAAGAAAGAAAGAAAGAAAGAAAGAAAGAAAGAAATCCATTCTCCTGCAAACTTTCTGCCCTCAGTCCTTCCCTCACCACCACCTCACATGTGAGGGCACCCAAGCTCCAGATCTTCAGGCTCCAAGCCCCCCAATGGCTGCCCTGACTATGATGTGGAAGTTCTCGAGGCCCCCTGACCAAGTTCTTGCCGACTCTACTCTCTGAGATGAGAAATGTGTCCCAGGCAGCCCAACGCTCACACTTGGAAACGAGGACCTTCAGCCAAGAAAGGCCAGAGACACATCCTTCACTCAGGGACAATCCATCTGCCTGAATCTCATTTTTCTTGGCTCTAAAGTCAGTCGCCATGTGAACACACCATGCCCAGTTGAGAATGTGTACGATTCTGATGGTTTTGGAGACAGGCTCTGGCTCTCTGGCCTAGACTGGGGCCTGGGGACATGACCATCATTCACGGCCAGCCTCGAAATCTTGGTCTCTGGTGATTCTCCTACCTCAGCCTGCATAATG
>NW_006960860.1:0-3819 GCF_000164805.1 Carlito syrichta
ACGATATCACTAATTTTTTTGCTGAAATTTTCTCAGTTTTCGCCTTTAGAAACCTTTAAATTTGCTATTGTTTTCTTTCGACATGTTCTTTACATATAGATATGGTTTGTTTGTTGATCACTTCCTTATTTTCTGGCCTATACACTGTTCCAGATTCAAATTGTAGATTTCTTTTTGCCATCCTAGAACTATCTATGTCTCAAAAAAGCCCTGTATCCTTTTATTATAAAATGACATTAGAAACAAGAACTTGTAAACTAATATGCTCATTCCACTTCTGGCAATAGTAATTTGTGTCTTGTTTTATTTATTTCTGGTTATCCTGAAGAGAAATTTATAGATTTTAGTACCTTAAAAAAAAACAAACCACAGATTTTATGTATATTGATTTTTTGTTTTCATTGTTTTTGATATATGCTATAAGTTATATTTTTTATTTGCTTGCTTTAAGCCTAAATTAGACACCTTTATTTAGTTTTCTAAGATGAGTGGCTAAATTGCTGATTTTAAATATCAATTTAATAAATAGTTCTTTACACTGTGTTTATAATACATTCCTCACATTTTGTTAAATTCTATTTTAATTCTCACTTAATTTAAAAAGTTTTTAAAATTTCTTTCTTTTGGGCATGCTTTTTTGCCTTTTGTATTATTTAGAAGTGTATTTTTTATTCTTCAAATATTTAGACATCATTCAGTTATATATTTCTGTTGTTCATTTCCAATTAATTTGATTGTATTATGTGGACTTAGTTTGCATAATTCTTTTTATAAAAAATGTTAAATGTATATTTTATGACCCAGAATTTAGTCTATCTTTGTGGCTATTCTACATGAACTGGAAGTGATATATATTTTAGTTTTTGAATATTCTATAAATGTTGATTTGCTGATTGGTAATACAATAAAGTATACTATGGTTTAATAGATTTGATACATGCTTAATTTATCAATGTCAATTATCGAGAAGAGTGTTGAAGTTTGTAGGTATATTAGAGAAATTGTAGATTTGTCTTTTTAGTTTTTTTGTTTTTTATGTATGCATTTTGATGCTTTATTGTTAGATACATACACATTAAAATTTGCTAAATCTTGAATTCTCCAAAAAGATCCATTATGTGAGAATGATGATTTAATGTTCCTCTTTATCCATGGTAATGTTCTGAATTCTACTTTATCTGAAACTAAGACAGCTAGTCTAACTTTCTTTAGAGTAGTATTAGCCTGGTATAATTTTACCCTGCTGGTTACTTTTAACCTATCTGTGCTTTTAATATTTAAAATAGGCGATTTATAGAAAACTATAATTGGGTTTTGTAGTTTTTACTCATTCTTTAAAAACCTGTCATTTAATTTATTTTGATGGTATTTCTACTACTCACATTTAAAGTGATTAATAAATAATCACTTGTTGAATTAATAATCAATAGGTAGATTAATATCTACCATAATTGTACCATTGTCTATTCACTGCATTTATTCTTTCTTCTATTCTTCCTCTATTTTTTGGTCATTTCAGGTTCTATTTGAGTAATGTATATTTTTAAATTATATCAATTCTATGCCAGAAAGAAGAAGACAAACAGCCTACTGAGAATAGCTCTGTGAATAACACTGCCATATTTTGCTGGACACAGGTTGAACCTGCTTGAGAGTTCAATAAAATTGAAATGTTAACTTATATATTTTTTCTTTTTAAAATTACATTTGAGAAAATGCAGTAAGACAATTCACTAAACATACAGATATTAACTACTAAGAAATGACATGTGTATTATTAAAAAGCTAGCTTTAATCTGTCACTGCTAATAGCAGGAAACTATTGTTTGACTAAAGTTGTAATACAGCAATTTCTCACCATGTTTAAAATTCATGAAGCCATATCCACATAGACAAATGCTTATTAATTGATAAATTGCTTTATTGACTCTAATGACAAAAATACAGGCTTTGCACACTGTAATGCAATTGCAACTAAAGTGAATTTTCTATTGTCTATTTGGTTGGAAATATAATTTTGAGTAGTTTTACATCATGTCTGTTTTTTTACAATATTACATTGGATTACTAAAGAATGTATCTCTCAAATAAGCACATTTTCAAGGAAAAAGAAACTTTCAACTTATTACAATATACCACATTATATCAAATATATGATCCTCTGTATATTCTATGGATAGTTGGCATTCTGAGAAGCAAAATTGGTAGAATTACATAAATGACCCCAATTTCTACCCTTCTCTATGTATATCCACTTTTCTTTTTGACTTCACAGCTCCTTCTATCATAAAAGATAGACTCTATTCCCTTCATATTAAACCTGGGTTGAACTTGTGATTTGTGTTGCCAGTTGAATGGAATGCATCACAATAGATACTGCCATTTAATAGACTGAAAAGGTCAAGGTCAAGAAGCATTGCATGCTTCATGTCTATCTCTTTTAGTGATCTGTCTCTGTAATAAAAACAAGCCCAGACTATTCCCATAGTATATGAGAGACCACATGGAGGAGAGCTGGATCATGCCAGTCAAGACCTTCCTAGACCAGTCATCATATAACCAACCAACCTCAAACTGACTACAAATACATGATTAAAACATATTGAGATTATTTTATCTTGACCTGGATCAGAAGAATCATCTTGCAAATGTATACATTTCTGAGCAAAAAACTGGACTTTTTGGGTGAAATGTCATGGTGGTTTTACTGGTTTTTTTTAACACATAGCATTGACTGTGGTCATAAATAATTCAAACAGCTTTACATGCCTATGAAAATTTGACTATTGTAAGTATTTAGTGGTAGTTAATGCACCTATTTGGTGATATTTCAGGTATGTACACTTTCCTTCCAGTAAATTTACTTTTAATTTAATGATGTGCTTAAATGGACACACCTACAGATTTTGAAAAATATAATGTTTATGAACATTTATATGGTAAAAAGTATCTATTTCTTTACATATTAAGAATATAGTGTTTTCTTATGTTCTGAATTTTTAAAAAAATTTTCCAGCATCATTTGTATATTTGTGTGACACACTATATAAGAACAGAATTTTTATTCACGTTTATTTATTGATTTTATTGATTTGGAAATGAATGATTTAATTTTGTGAGATTTAATTTTGTGAGATTTAATTTTGTGTTCTAACAGATGTTATGTAAAGTGTTTGGTTTTAGACTGGCATTATTTTTATTTATAAAAGAATAAGCAAGAACATAGAAGCATATAAATGGTAAATGGTAGAGTTGTTTTTTCTTTAAGCACAACATAAGAGACTTCATATTTTTAATTCTAATATTTATTGGCATTTCTAACTCTAATAATCAATTAAGTAATATTTGTTAAATGTCTAATTTAATGAATAAAAATGAATAAATTGCGGGGATGTTTATATCTCATAGAAGAGTTAATATATCTTTGAAATTATTTACAATCCCCTTGTTATTACTTAAGCTGCAATCCACTTTATTATACTTATTATGTCTGTTATTAATTAAATGCTTAGTTTATGTCAGCATATTCTAAATGCTTTGCAAGCATATATTCGTTAAGAGTTGAATGTTGAGGAGGAGAGGAAAACAAATCGAAGTCAAATAAAAAGTAGTTCAACTTCTATGAAAAGTAGTGTGGTAATTTCTCAAAGAACTAAAAATTGAACTTCCTTATGATTCAGCAATCTCCCTCCTGGGTATAGAACCAGGGGAACATAATTTGCTCTACAAAAACACACCTGCACATGCATGTTTATTACAGCACTGTTCATAATAGCAAAAACCATGGATCCAATACAGATGCTCATCAACAATGGACTG
>NW_006960861.1:0-699 GCF_000164805.1 Carlito syrichta
TGAATCTGGGTTTTTGAAGCAAGAATCTGAGGAATGGGGTCCTCATGCACAGTCAAATACTCGTCCTCTTGCTAAGAAAGAATAAGGAATCTGGGTTACACATGTTGTCTATCCCAAAAGAACTGCATGGTCTCTTGCTAAGGGCTAAACAAGAATAATGGATTCGAAGCAGGAATGTGCGTAATACTCCTCATAATAGGAAACTTAAAGGCCTCTTGCTAAGGAAAAATAAGGAATCTGTTTTACATATTTCCTCAATCAAAAAATCTACATGGTGTCTGGCTAAGGGCTAAACAAGAATCAGGGTTTCAAAACAGGAATCTGGATAAAGGTAGTCCTCATATACAGGACACTACACGGCCTCCAGTGAAGGAATAATAAGGAATCTGTGTTACACGAGTCCTCAATCTGAAAAAATTCTCAGGACGTCTTGCTACTGGACAAGCAAGAATCAGGGCTTTGAGTTCCCCTCATGATTTGGAGCTATTTAGCATGTGGATATTAGGAATCAGTCAATTCAGGACTCCAACAACATTCTGGTCCTCTTGATAGTTGTAAACGGGTACCTGGCACTTCAAGTTCGATAGGTTCCTCGGGACAACTAAGGCTAGATTCCAGCACAAAAAGGATCATCTTGCCATACGTGTATGTAACTCTTGTCTCAAGATGAACCTTGCAATACTGAAACTTCCATTTGTC
>NW_006960862.1:0-769 GCF_000164805.1 Carlito syrichta
CCGGGCGTTTTACCGATAATAAAAAAAGGAACGAGAGTTATGGGAGGCCTCAATCCATTTCTACAGGGCTCCATTCTACGGGCTTATCTGGAATCTGGGCTTCTAGTTCTCTATATTCTTCAGAGCAAATTGCCACTTGGAATGGACAACTGTCATTATAGATTCCCAGCAAACTTCCGGTCTTCTTATTGTTGTAACCAAGAACCAGTTCGTGCAATTCAGTTGGGTTTATCGGCACAACTAAAGCCAGATTACAAGACTAAGGCATCATCTCACCATATGTGTGTGTAACTCTTCTCTTAAGATATACCCAGTAATCCTAAAACGTCCGTTTGTGCATCTATTTGATATGGCCTGGGGGTTTTGAAGTAGCTAAGCATGTAGTACATTTTTTTAATGGTAACAAGGAATCACGGATTCCATGTCGCTGGGAAACTGCTGGGCATCTGTCTATTTGCACACAGAATTTTTGAATCCAGAACACCATGGAAAATCATGGCATCTTGCTGAGAACGAGAAGAGAATTCGGGTTCAGGGGTCCTCAATCGTCAAAATATATATGACCTCTTGATACGGTTTAATGAGGAATCTGGGCTTGTATGTCCTTTCTTTTCTCAGAGCTACTTGTTGCGTGGATACTTAAAATGTCTAATTACAGATCCAAGAATATTCCAGTTCTTTCAATAATTGTAATTGAGGATCTGGAATTACAATTTCATTTGTTTCTTATGAACATCTTCGGCCATAATCCAGTTCCCCAGGTATCAAG
>NW_006960862.1:1780-2603 GCF_000164805.1 Carlito syrichta
TATGTGCATGTTAGGTATCAGTCATTCCAGAAGTCCTGCAACATTCTGGTCCTCTCGATAGTTTAAATGAAAATAAGGCACTACAAGTCCATTTAGATTCTGGATCCTCTAACGCCAAATTCCAGGACACAAGTAATCATCTCAGGTTTTTCAATGTAAGCCCTGAGTTCAGGGTTACCCGTACTCCAGAAATTTCTGGTAGTTCAGTTATTCGAAATTAGCACCTTGGGTTTAGATGTTGCACCATGTTTAGAAGGTATTTTTGGGAGGGCACTAGGGTCTTGGTTTACAATTCCATAGGATCATTCTGGAGTGTTTCTATTGGAAGCCACGTGTCTGAGTTTCTAGGGAATGGGGAAACATCTCGTCGTTCTTCTGAGAACGAAACAGGAATCTCGGACACTATGTCCCCAGAAAACTTCTACTCATGTTACCAATGTGGAACAAGGAAAACAGTTCGGGTATGACCAGCACACGTCTGGCCAGTTGCTAATTTTTCCCTGGCTTAAGGTAGTTCTCATACCTAGAAGCCTACAGGAATTTTCTAAATGCTAATCAGGAATTTGGAGTCCCAGTCCCCACACTTTTCAGAACTAATTCCTGTGTATATACCACAAGTCTGTCATTACCGATTCCTGGGAAATTTCTGCTCAACTACTTAGTTGTAACAGAGAATCTGGCCATCTGATAGCCTTTTTTTTTTGCCATAGGCTGTAAGGCCAGATTCCACAACCCAAGGAATCATCTCGCCATTTTTCGTGTTATTTCTGGCTTCAGGTTTACCTCCTAATCCAGAAACTACTGTTGGAATTTTAGATTGATG